>NW_027917598.1:0-229 GCF_054177405.1 Leptonychotes weddellii
GTTTCTCAGCTGGAAGCAATTTTGGCAGTGTCTGGAGATGTTTTTGATTGTCACAACTGGGAGGATGTTACCAGCATCTAGTGGGCAGAGGCCAGGGATGCTGTTAAACATTCTACAATGCAGGACATCTCCTCATGACAAAAAGTATCTAGCCCAAAATGTCTAGAGTGCTGGGGTTGAGAAACCTTGCCTTAGACTAACTAGCAAACCAGAATATGGTCACTCTTAA
>NW_027917599.1:0-229 GCF_054177405.1 Leptonychotes weddellii
GGCCGGGACCCTGGGGTGTCTTCTGCACCACCCCCGTCTCTGGAGGGGTCCGCCTGCCGGAACCTGCTCCGCGGCCAGAGTCCGGCTGCGGGGGGCGCCGCCTCCAGCCTCCGCCGCCAGAGGTGAGGGGGGTCAGCCGGGCCCACCCGGGGTCCCCCTGCCCTGAGCAACACGGGCGGAAACGGAGAAGGTGCAGAAACGCGATGGAAGGAGAAGAATCCACCGCGAT
>NW_027917600.1:0-229 GCF_054177405.1 Leptonychotes weddellii
CGGGACCATGACCTGAGCTGAAGGCAGTCACTTAACCAACTGAGCCACCCAGGCGCCCTCCGCCCTCTCATAGGTTTTTTAATAGTGAACTCTAGCAATTACCTCTGACTCATTAAGGAAAAAGCTTTATGGAAACTATAGTGATTCTCATAGTGGAAGATCCCCTAAATAGAAGAAAGCCAAGATTCATGTCAGCCAAAAAAATGACAAATATCTCTTATATACATGT
>NW_027917601.1:0-229 GCF_054177405.1 Leptonychotes weddellii
CAGGGAGCCCCAAGGAGCCATTTGAGTTTAGTGATTCTTTTAAGCTACAAGTTCACGTTCATCATAAAAAGGCCTTGCATTTATGTCCCTACAGGGCAATAATAAAACTAATCCACCCTCCAGTAAACTTAGCCAATGATTAATCAATGGCAGATAAAGTCATCATAAACTGGAGAGAATGAGGATTTAAAAAAAAAAAGCAACAAGTTGTAATGCCGTCTTACTCTGT
>NW_027917602.1:0-229 GCF_054177405.1 Leptonychotes weddellii
TATGATTGTTAAGCAGGCTGGAAAATTATGTTTCTACAGTATTATTTTTTCCCTTTTTTTAAATTTTATTTTTTTTATTATGTTAGTCACCATACAGTACATCATTAGTTTTTGATGTAGTGTTCCATGATTCATTGTTTGCGTATAACACCCAGTGCTCCGTGCAATATATGCCCTCTTTAATACCCATCACCAGGCTTGGGGGGGGGGGGGGGGGGGGGGGGGGGGG
>NW_027917603.1:0-229 GCF_054177405.1 Leptonychotes weddellii
AAGATAGGGCAAATTGGGGATCTGCAGACGGTCGGTGTCTGCCTTGCCCCCTGACAAACGGATGACTTCTACTGCTGAGCTCCTCTATGTGACTCACAGGGATTTCCACTGGGTAGCAAGCATTTCCTTAATACTCCCCTCTTTCGGTTCAAGTTCAAGAGGAAGTGCGGGCATCAGCTATCCCCTCTCAGCAACTCTCAGGCCTGCCCCTACCCGCTCTGCTCACAAG
>NW_027917604.1:0-229 GCF_054177405.1 Leptonychotes weddellii
CTGAGCAAGTGAATGAGTACATTAATTTGGTATGGTGTAGGGAAAAATTATGGGAACATCATCGATGGATTCCCCTGCAAAATGGGAAAGGTAAAACTAGTGCAACCAGGTTGTATGGGGAATGGTCAAGGTCAGGAAACAAAATGGTTGGCAGAGGCCAGGGGCTGCCACTTATGGCTGATTGTTAAGTAGACTGGAACTGCACATCTCCAGAAATTATTCTAAGGCC
>NW_027917605.1:0-229 GCF_054177405.1 Leptonychotes weddellii
CCACAGCAGCTGGATGTGAGCCGGGCTGCGGGCTGGACGGATGTGTGCCCAAGTCCCGCATCCGTCTACAGGGTCTCCTCGATTCGGGGCTGACGTCTGCGTGGCGCCTCCGCCCCCGCTTCCCGCCCCTCCAGCCTGACTCCTCTCTGCACCTGTCTGGCTCTTCGGGCTCCTGTGGGGGTCCCGCATGCGCACACGGCTCCTGCTCCCCCTGTCCCTCCTCCCCCAG
>NW_027917606.1:0-229 GCF_054177405.1 Leptonychotes weddellii
TAAGAAACATACTTTCCTGTCAACCCGAATAAAGAGGTAAACTGAGGCAAGCTCCACCGACCAGACCCTGAGCTCATTTGGGAACAGCGGAGGGATTGCAGCTGGGGAGACGGGCGCTGTAGCGAGCGGCCAGGAGCCCATGGAAGGCCCGGGACGGCTGCACGCACGGGCGGGAGTGCAAAGAGGGGGCGTCCAGCCTAAGTCCCAGCAGTGAGTGAGTTCCCTGGCT
>NW_027917607.1:0-229 GCF_054177405.1 Leptonychotes weddellii
ATATCACTTTAGGGGCGCCTGGGTGGCTCAGTCGTTAAGCGTCTGCCTTCGGCTCAGGTCATGATCCCAGGGTCCTGGGATCGAGCCCCGCATCGGGCTCCCTGCTCGACGGGAAGCCTGCTTCTCCCTCTCCTACTCCCCCTGCTTCTGTTCCCTCTCTTGCTGTGTCTCTCTCTGTCAAATAAATAAATAAAATCTTAAAAAAAAAAAAAAGAAATATCACTTTAAC
>NW_027917608.1:0-1396 GCF_054177405.1 Leptonychotes weddellii
GAGGAAAAATAAAATAAGCAAATTCTTATAATGTGTGGGCAAGGGAGTAAAAAATAAAGACAAGTCATAATATTTACCCTGCAACATCAACCAACGTGTGGGAAGTCTTCCGGGAATTAAAGTTTTCCTGTGTCACTGTGAGTGCAGTGGTTAACAGTATTTTATTATTTGACCTATAATAAAGTTATAGCGAGCCACATTTAATCTTTTTAAAAATCTCTGTTGTCATGACCTATGAGAGTTAGCCACTAGTCAGTCACACTTAGCTATATTTAAATTTAAATTAAATATAATTTAAAATTCAGTTCCTCAGTTGCACTGGCCACATTTCAGAGCTCAAGAGCCACATGTTGCTGGTAGCTACCACACAGGACACTGCAAATGTACAAAATTTCCATCATCACAGATTTCTCTATTTCTGCTGCTTTAGGGCTGGATTTTTTGTTTGTTTGTTTAATTATTTCTATCATTCCTTAATATCAGATTATTTTATAGTCATCCTTTTAGAACTTTAAGGCTGTAAACACCTGAACATATTAAGGCCAATACTTCATTTTATAGGCAAGGAAACAGAGGCACAGAGACCGGATTTTTATTCTACCTTTCTTTTAATCAGTTTACCTCAACAAAAATCTGAGGATCTGCTATGCGCCAGGAACTGTGCACTAGGAATTCAAAGATAAGTAAGATTAAATTCCTGCCCAGAGGAACTCAGAGTCTAGTAGAGAGTAAAGATGCTCAGTGGGATCATCTGTAATGTGCTCTAACGCAAATGTGTTCAAGGACCTAGCTCAAAGTCAACTCGCCCACTCCGGGGGTTCTGAGATGCCTCCTGGAAAAAGTGAAGTATGAAGGATAACTGGAGTCAGGCAAAGAAGAGGGAAGTTCGGAGGCACAGAGAACAATACTGGCAGGGCAGTGCATAAAAGAAAAGAATTCAGTATTTATGGAATATAACGTATAAGAATAAGAGTGAATACAGATGACCCTGGGAAGCAGTAAGCAGGTGCCACTTCATGGAAAGCTACATCTGTCATGCTAACAAAGTGGGGAGTTTTTACTTCACGACGTTAAGAAGCTATGGATTGCAAGGGAATGGTAAGATTAGATCTGCATTAATCACTTAGGTTGCTACCAGGAGAGAGATATGAAGAGGGGCCAAGAACGAAGAGGGATAGATTACTTAAGAATAGGTTTTTTAGGGCGCCTGGGTGGCTCAGTTGGTTAAGCGACTGCCTTCGGCTCAGGTCATGATCCTGGAGTCCCGGGATCGAGTCCCGCATCGGGCTCCCTGCTCGGCAGGGAGTCTGCTTCTCCCTCTGACCCTCCTCCCTCTCATGCTCTCTGTCTCTCATTCTCTCTGTCTCAAATAAATAAATAAAATCTTTAAAAAAAA
>NW_027917609.1:0-229 GCF_054177405.1 Leptonychotes weddellii
CCCCTATGTTTATTGCAGCATTAATTACAATAGCCAAACTATGGAAGCAGCCTAAGGGTCCATCGACTGATGAATGGATAAAGAAGAGGTGATATATATATACAATGGAATACTATTCAGCCATAAAAAGAATGAAATCTTGCCATTTGCAACAACACGGATGGATCTAGAGAGTATAATGCTAAACGAAATAAGTTAGAGAAAGCCAATACCATATGATTCACTCATA
>NW_027917610.1:0-229 GCF_054177405.1 Leptonychotes weddellii
AATTTTGTTTTCAAACAGGAAAAGAGTTCTTAAAAGCCAATTATTTACAACTGTGTTTAAAACCTTTTAAACAATACAGAAAAGAGAAGGTGTTTTGAACAGTTTCCAGTTCTGCATGGTAGGTTTCTACATTGCAAAAATAATTTGCTTTACAAATTATAACTAATTTTATTTTGCACAAAGCCTTAAAAAAAAAAAAACCTTGGCACTTTATATCTTGGTCAGTAGG
>NW_027917611.1:0-229 GCF_054177405.1 Leptonychotes weddellii
CACAAACAATGAATCATGGAACACTACATCTAAAACTAATGATGCAATGTATGGGGATAATATAAGAATAAAAAAATTAAAAAAAAAAAAGAATATAAATCTTCTGAAGCTAAAAAAAAAAAAAGAAAGAAATTCTGTACTAAATTCTAATTCTGAAGAACTTGATATACCATGCCAGACTGACTGGCTTTAAAGCATTTTCAGATCTCCTGGCCTATATTTTTAGTGG
>NW_027917612.1:0-229 GCF_054177405.1 Leptonychotes weddellii
AAAAATACTTATATGTGAATATTCATAGAGGCTTGATTCAAAATGTCCACAAACTGCAAATAACTCAAATGTCCATCAATACTTAAATGGAAAAAAAAAATGGCATAGTTTAGCAACAAGATAGAATGAACTCTTGATGCCCCCAACAACATCAGAGAAAGGATACAAAGAGGACATAATTATGAAATCTGTATATATTTAGGAAGTTCTGGAACATACAGAGCTAAGA
>NW_027917613.1:0-229 GCF_054177405.1 Leptonychotes weddellii
TCAGAAAAGATGAATACCCAACTTTTACAGCAACATGGATGGGACTGGAGGAGATTATGCTAAGTGAAATAAGTCAAGCAGAGAAAGTCAATTATCATATGGTTTCACTTATTTATGGAACATAAGGAATAACATGGAGGACATTAAGAGAAGGAAGGGAAAAATGGGGGGGCGGTATTGGAGGGAGAGATGAACCATGAGAGACTATGGACCTGAGAAACAAGCAGGG
>NW_027917614.1:0-229 GCF_054177405.1 Leptonychotes weddellii
TGGTGTAATAAGGGGACTGCATATCTCAATGCTGCCCACCACCAAGAGGAGCTGGGTTCCTCTGCAAGCTTCTCACTTGTGTCCTTGACTCTCCCAAGGACTCCATCCCACCTTCCCCCAACGCACGCTCACACACACCCACACCCAGAGCCATCATCACTGCCTCCACCACCACCCACATGGGACAAACGCCAACCACAGTTACTTCTTTTTTTTTATTATTTTATTG
>NW_027917615.1:0-229 GCF_054177405.1 Leptonychotes weddellii
ACAGTCCTCACCTCACGTGTGGATTGTGTGGGCTCAGCGGGAAAGTACACGGGGCGCTGAGTGCGGTGAGCCCTCCGTGGGTGGCAGCCATTAGAACGTGTTAAATTGTAGGGCACTGGTCCCAGGACTCAGTACAGAACCTTGGTAATTAGCATTTAGTGGTCTGATCATGGAGATGCCTCCCTCCTGAGCTTGGACTAGAATTTCACACGCAAACTAAAGAGCTGAA
>NW_027917616.1:0-229 GCF_054177405.1 Leptonychotes weddellii
GCACTTTTATGGAGAAGAGGGCCACACCCGGAGAGTTCTGTGCACAGTGAAAGATCCTGATAACCCACAACCAAGACCTACAGTCTGGACACGCAGTTCTGCACAACCATCCCTCACACTCCCAGATGCTAGTGAGGGTCCCCAAGGTACCACATCGGATCTGAAAAATGCCCAGATGTACTTGCCATTTTACCATAGGGACTGCCCTGATCTGGTTACACCAGGCCCC
>NW_027917617.1:0-229 GCF_054177405.1 Leptonychotes weddellii
TAGCCTCGTGATGGGTATTAAGGAGGGCACGTACTGCATGGAGCACTGGGTGTTATACGAAAACAATGGATTGTGGATCACCACATCAAAAACCAATGATGTATGGTGACTAACATAACATAATAAAATTAAAAAAAAAACAACAGTGTACAATAGTGTCCATATCACAATTTTGTTTTATTCACTTAGTAGAAAATTGTTTTGACCTTTTTCTGCTTGTGTTTCCTAG
>NW_027917618.1:0-229 GCF_054177405.1 Leptonychotes weddellii
GAGAAGTTGTACAGCGCGCCAGTCTTTCCCGGAGCCGGGGAAAGCCCGCCGAATGCTGGCTTACTACAGGGTCAGGCCTGCGCCACTTATCTCTTAGCAGGCACAAGAGTGATCATTTTCTTAGCATTAAGGATAAGATTTTCTGAAGAATACTGCCTCATGAAAAAATGCAGGGAACAGATATATGTGTAGAAAACTCTGGTAGAACGTGAGTCAAAATTTATAGCCA
>NW_027917619.1:0-1396 GCF_054177405.1 Leptonychotes weddellii
TTATCATTTACAAAATTAGTATCACAAAGTATAGAATACTTTGACACCCCCTTCAAAAGGTAGAGTCTAATCCACTTTTCCTTCAGTATGGGTTGGACTTAGTTACCCCTAACAAACAGAAAACAAACCCAAAAAATGGCAGAAACTGAACAAACAGAAAACAAGCCAACAGAAATGGCAATGTATAACTTCTGAAGTTAGGTCATAAAAGGTAATGCAGCCTCTTGCTTGCCCTCTGTTGGATCTCTGGTGCTGGAGGAACTTAGCTGGTATGCTGGGAAACACGTAAGCAGTCTACAGAAAGGCCCACATGTGAAGAGCTGAGGCCTCCTGCCAACAGCCAGGTGAGGGCACCACCTTATAAGCAGACCCTCCAGCCCCAGTCTAGCCCTCAAACAATGCAGCCCTGACTATCCTAACTGCAACCACAGGAGACCTTGAACAAGAACCACCCAGCTAAGCCATTTTTTTTTTTTAAAGATTTTATTTATTTATTTGAGACAGCGAGAATGAGAGAGAGAGCATGAGATGGGGGAGGGTCAGAGGGAGAAGCAGACTCCCTGATGAGCAGGGAGCCCGATGCGGGACTCGATCCAGGGACTCCAGGATCATGACCTGAGCCGAAGGCAGTCGCCCAACTGACTGAGCCACCCAGGCGCCCGCTAAGCCATTTTTTAATTCCTGACCTACAGCAATTGTGAGATAATAAATGTTTATTGTTTCAAGTCACTATATTTTATTTTTTTTCTTAAGATTTTATTTATTTATTTGACAGAGAGAGAGAGCACAAGCAGGGGGAGAGGGAGAAGCTGACTCCCTGCAGAGCAGTGAGCCCGATGTGGGACTCGATCCCAGGACCCCGGGATCATGACCTGAGCCGAAGGCAGATGCTTCACCGACTGAGCCAACCACGAGCCCCAAGTCACTATATTTTATTTTTTTAAAGATTTTATTTATTTATTTGACAGAGAGAGAGAGACAGCGAGAGAGGGAACACAAGCAGGGGGGAGTGGGAGAGGGAGGAGCAGGCTTCCCGCGGAGCAGGGAGCCCGATGTGGGGCTCAATCCCAGGACCCTGGGATCATGACCTGAGCCGAAGGCAGATGCTTAACGACTGAGCCACCCAGGCGCCCCCCAAGTCACTATATTTTAAGTAATGGGATACACAGCAATAGACAATACAATGTGAAAATTAGTAGGAGACCTCATTTAGAACGCAGTCGCGGGGCGGCCAGCAGGGGGCGCTCTCCCGCCAACTACACACCAGGGGGGCCTTCCAAGCGGCGGCTGCTCAAGCTACCACCGCACCCGCCCCGCCCGGCAGGAGGAAGCGCTCCTGCTCCCCTGGCAGCCGCGGGGCCAAGGAGGAGAAGCCACTGCGCTGCCGGCTCCCCGT
>NW_027917620.1:0-229 GCF_054177405.1 Leptonychotes weddellii
TTCAGGTTTTCTATTTCATCCTGGTTCAGGTTTGGTAGTTGATACATCTCTAGAAATGCATCCATCTCTTCCAGGTTATCTAATTTGCTGGCATAGAGTTGCTCATAATATGTTCTTACAATTGTTTGTATTTCTTTGGTGTTGGTAATAAAAGTGCTTTCTAACAAAAGCGAAGAGGAGAATAAAGCTCATACTTGTGGGCCTAAGGAATTACAAGAACATGAGAAAT
>NW_027917621.1:0-229 GCF_054177405.1 Leptonychotes weddellii
CGATAATTCACATATTCCCTAAACTTCCCCGAAAATGTCTACAGAACAGTCAAGACTTCTAACAGAAGCAAACACATCTTCACTCACTTTTCTTTCAATATGCATTTACTGCTTAGGATGTACAAAGCATTAAACCGGGATTTATAAAAAGGCAAAGCCCGCATCTCTTTCTTCAGGGGAATGGGAAACAAGTAGAGGAGGTAAGGTAGAGTAGTTCCCCGCCCCCCAC
>NW_027917622.1:0-229 GCF_054177405.1 Leptonychotes weddellii
ATTGCATTATAATAGTTAGGGGCTAACAGTTTCCTCAATAGCTAGGGTCATCTGGAGGAAGCAGGGTGTAGTGGAAAATAGGGGCTTTGAGGCAAGATAAGTCTGTTGGTTACAAATCAGGGCAGAGAGACCTCCATTGAGCTAGTTTATTTCGTGTCTTTGAGCCTTAGTTGTAACAGCTTCAAGACAGGGACAATAAAGAAGTTTACTTTAGAGGGTTACAAACTGT
>NW_027917623.1:0-229 GCF_054177405.1 Leptonychotes weddellii
GGACCAGGCAGGTGTTTTTGGTTGTTGTTGTTGTTTTTTAAAATTTCTAATACATCTTTTTTTTAATGTTTATTTTTTAAAAAAGATTTTTATTTGACAGAGACACAGCGAGAGAGGGAACACAAGCAGGGGGAGCTGGAGAGGGAGAAGCAGGCTTCCTGCTGAGCAGGGAGCCTGATGCGGGGCTCGATCCCAGGACTCCCCGCTGAGTCAGGAGCCCGACGTGGGA
>NW_027917624.1:0-229 GCF_054177405.1 Leptonychotes weddellii
AAAAATTCTTCTTTAATTTCCTGGTTGACTGATCATCAGTAGACTTTTCTATTAGTGATTGCTATAATGATTTCTATTAGTAATCTTGTATTTGTGATTAAAGCAACAGTAGTTATTCAATATTCATGTAGAATTTGTACATCTGAGAAAAGTGGAAAAGAAAATGTCTTTCTCTGAATTTCTTCTAGAATTTAATATTAAAAAATGCCAACTTCAAAATATATATGAT
>NW_027917625.1:0-229 GCF_054177405.1 Leptonychotes weddellii
AGGAGTGGGGGCTCCACGCACAACCTGCCACCCTCCCCCTCCCCCTTCTCTCCCAGGCCAGCCCCTCCCTCAGGTCCTCAGCCCTGTGTCTCTCCCTTCAGCCCTGCCCCGGGCCCACCTGTGTCACCCCGGCTGTGTGTGCGGTTACTATAGCAGCGACCCGAGCTCCTGGGCACAAAGTGGCACACGGGCCGGAGCGAGAATGCGGCCGCGCGGTTCTGGGCCGGCC
>NW_027917626.1:0-229 GCF_054177405.1 Leptonychotes weddellii
TAAGTTAAATGGAGATAAGTAATATGCCTGATAGAGAATTCAAAGTAATGATCATAAAAATACTCATCGGACTTGAGAAAAGAGTGGAGGACATCGGTGAGACCCCTAAAAAAGAGATAAAAAAGAAACAGTCAGGGATAAAGAACATAATAAATGAAATAAAAAATACACTGAATGGGGATGCCTGGGTGGCTCAGTCATCTAAGCATCTGCCTTCAGCTCAAGTCAT
>NW_027917627.1:0-229 GCF_054177405.1 Leptonychotes weddellii
TGCTAGAACTCATACAGCAATTCAGCAACGTGGCAGGATATAAAATCAATGCACAGAACAGTGGCATTTCTATACTCTAACAATGAGACTGAAGAAAGGGAAATTAAAGAATAGATCCCATTTACAATTTTACCAAAAACCATAAGATACTTAGGAATAAACCTAACCAAAGAGGTAAGGGATCTGTACTCTAAAAACTACAGAACACTTATGAAAGAAATTGAGCAAG
>NW_027917628.1:0-229 GCF_054177405.1 Leptonychotes weddellii
CCGAATAAAGGTTCATTTCTGGGCTCTCTATTCTCTTCCATTGGTCTATATGTCTGTTCCTGTGCTAGTACTACATGTTTTGATTACAGTTTTTTTTTTTTTTTTTAAAGGAGACAAATTTATTGAACATCCTGCAAAGGAGCAGCAGGTAGGACAGCAAAGGAGAGACTGCCTACACTAGTGTTTTTGCCTTTTTTTTTAGAGAGGTGGGGGGAGGGGCAGAGGGAGA
>NW_027917629.1:0-229 GCF_054177405.1 Leptonychotes weddellii
TCTCCTGGGATCTAATTCCAAATCTAGCCGGAACTTGTCAAAATCTCGAGTTTTTGGGCCCAGGTTGGGCCATCCAGGTGCCAATCCGGGGTGATCTCAGTCAAAATCCAGGAGAACTCATCCAAATGTCAAGAACCCCTGGCCCTGTCAGGGAGATTCCCGGGCATATGTCACGTGATCACTGTCCAAGCCTTGGAAGGAGGCACTGAAATCTCGGGAATCACAGGCC
>NW_027917630.1:0-229 GCF_054177405.1 Leptonychotes weddellii
GCACTTTTATGGAGAAGAGGGCCACACCCTGAGAGTTCTGTGCACAGTGAAAGATCCTGATAACCCACAACCAAGACCTACAGTCTGGACACGCAGTTCTGCACAACCATCCCTCACACTCCCAGATGCTAGTGAGGGTCCCCAAGGTACCACATCGGATCTGAAAAATGCCCAGATGTACTTGCCATTTTACCATAGGAACTGCCCTGATCTGGTTACACCAGGCCCC
>NW_027917631.1:0-229 GCF_054177405.1 Leptonychotes weddellii
GATACAGGAGTTAAGCATGCAATGTTGGCGTTTGTTCTAAAGTAGCTCTGCATGTATACTAAATGAGAAAGGTATAAGGTAAAAAAAAAATTAAGTACTTCTAAAATGGAATCACTATTTAGTATGCAATGTTGACAAAGATATGAAAAACAGGAACCCTCAGGTCCTTTTTTGAGGGCAAATTGGTAATATGCATCAATTATTCTAGCAGATGATATGATACTTTATG
>NW_027917632.1:0-229 GCF_054177405.1 Leptonychotes weddellii
ATATCACTTTAGGGGCGCCTGGGTGGCTCCGTCGTTAAGCGTCTGCCTTCGGCTCAGGTCATGATCCCAGGGTCCTGGGATCGAGCCCCGCATCGGGCTCCCTGCTCGACGGGAAGCCTGCTTCTCCCTCTCCTACTCCCCCTGCTTCTGTTCCCTCTCTTGCTGTGTCTCTCTCTGTCAAATAAATAAATAAAATCTTTAAAAAAAAAAAAAAGAAATATCACTTTAA
>NW_027917633.1:0-229 GCF_054177405.1 Leptonychotes weddellii
CTCTGTCAAATAAATAAATAAAATCTTTAAAAAAAAAAAAAAAAAGAAAGAAAAGCTAATGAAATCTACCCCCCAAAATCTACTAGAACTGTTAAGTGAGGTTAGAAAGGTTGCCAGATTCAAGAGCAATATACAATAATCAGTTGTAATTCTAAGTACTAACAAGAAGACATCAGAAGTTGAAATTAAGAAACAACAGTGTTCAGGGGCGCCTGGGTGGCTCAGTCGT
>NW_027917634.1:0-229 GCF_054177405.1 Leptonychotes weddellii
ATACATATAAATATAAATACATATACACACATACACACATATATACATATATACACATATGTACATATAAATATATAATATAAATATATATAAATATAAATTTAATATATATAAATATATATAAAAATATATACACATATATACACACAAATATACATAAATATACATACAAATATACATACAAATATATATATATATAAATATATATATATAAATAAAATAAAACCCT
>NW_027917635.1:0-229 GCF_054177405.1 Leptonychotes weddellii
CTTGAGAATTTCTAGTTCTGTATGGGTACAGTTATCTTTTCCTTAAATTGCTAAAACCCAAGAGTTGTCCTAAATAATGGAAAACTCATTTATTACTTTTTTTATTCTTATGTTAATCCCCATACATTACATCATTAGTTTTAGATGTAGTGTTCCATGATTCATTGTTTGTGCATAACACCCAGTGCTCCATGCAGAATGTGCCCTCCTCAATACCCACCACCAGGCC
>NW_027917636.1:0-229 GCF_054177405.1 Leptonychotes weddellii
CTCATTGTAGTTTTAATTTTTAGTTCCCCGGTGATAAAGGAATACTTTTATGGCCATTTGAGCATCACCTTTTGCAAAGTTAGGCCAGGAACTTAGTTAACCTCTCCTCCTTTAATTTGTTCTCCCAGCAAACATCTGAGTTTCTCACTTTAGAGTGGAGACTGGGGCCCAGAGAGGTGGAATAATTTTTCCCTGGTAAAAGGCAGAACTGGGATTTGAATCCAGGTCT
>NW_027917637.1:0-229 GCF_054177405.1 Leptonychotes weddellii
TCTCATTCCTTTTGATGGCTGCATAATATTCCATTGTATATATATACCACATCTTCTTTATCCATTCATCTGTCGATGGACATCTTGGCTCTTTCCACAGTTTGGCTATTGTGGACATTGCTGCTATAACATTGGCTATTGTGGACATTGATGCTATAAACATCGGGGTCCACGTACCCCTTCAGGGATCCAGTTTTCTAATAAACATCAAAGTACACAGAGCATCCAG
>NW_027917638.1:0-229 GCF_054177405.1 Leptonychotes weddellii
TATATAAAAAAAAAAGAATGGCATCTTGCCATTTGCAACAACATGTATGGAGCTAGAGTATATTATGCTAAACAAAATAAGTCAGTCAGAGAAAGACAGATGCCATATGATTTCACTCATATTTGCAATTTAAGAAACAAAACAGAAACATATGGGAAGGGAACAAAAAGAGTGAGGAAAGCAAACCATAAGAGACTCTAAACTACAGAGAACAAACTGAGGATTGATG
>NW_027917639.1:0-229 GCF_054177405.1 Leptonychotes weddellii
TAGGGAAATTATTTTTGAAAATATTCAAAATGTCTGCAACAACCTGGCCAAGAACAACAGAAGGACCCTCAACAGCTGAGAACGTTAGGCAAAACCATTCCGAAGTTGGTTGTGATGCTTTGCTCGGAGATTTTGCGGCGCAGGTGGAGAAAGGCACTGTTGGCCCTACTAAGGGAGTCAGGGCCGCCAGGCTGCTGCCGCTGCTGCCGTGTGAAACGGAGCCGAAGTT
>NW_027917640.1:0-1396 GCF_054177405.1 Leptonychotes weddellii
TGAATCATGGAACACTTCATCTAGAACTAATGATGTAATGTATGGGGATTAACATAAGAATAAAAAATAAATAAATAAATAAAAAAATTTCTCACATCAGCAAGGAGCTCTGGAAGGATTGTTAGTGTCTGTGCTGCATTTCATAAAGGGTTATTTCCCCAGACACTATATATATAGCTTTCAGACACCTCAGTGCTTCCAGAACATCCCAAGGGAGGAACATAATTCGGCTCACACGTTCTTTGGGCTTTCCTTGAAATGTTCTTATAGGCGTCAGGGAAGATCACGGGCCGGCCTGACTGAGAGTGTAGCTGGGCGGGCTCAGGCAGTTTGAAACTCTTCACATTCTGAAAGGGACTTTAGAGAAGCATTTGAGCTGGACAGCCACAGAATCAGGTCAAGTAGTAACTGAGCCCACTGCTTATTGGCTGTGGAAGCCACCGTTGGATCTTTCCCCAGAGACTTATCAGGCCTGATTGCTGGCAGTGGCCAAGAACGCCTGGCCTCTTCTCCTTCCTGCCATCAGGGGTCAGCACCATAAAGTTAAACATATGTGTAAGCGGCATTTAGCTTAACATTTTGGATTTTTAAAAAGGGATTTTTAAGGATTTTCAAGAAGAG
Organism: Leptonychotes weddellii; assembly: GCF_054177405.1. Classification (NCBI taxonomy): domain Eukaryota; kingdom Metazoa; phylum Chordata; class Mammalia; order Carnivora; family Phocidae; genus Leptonychotes; species Leptonychotes weddellii. Next base: position 622 of record NW_027917640.1, read on the forward strand.
GCATTGCCTATTTATCTGGCTGGAAGCTACTTGTTCTTCGCAGAAATGAGAAGGTGTTTTGTTTTTTTTTAAATTTGATTTCATTTTATTATGTAAGAAAAGGTGTTTTAAGGAGCATGTCAGTTGGTCACCCCATTTCTGGCTTTTTTAAAGTGGCTTCCCAAGTCTTGAACAGCCCAGGAATATCCAGTGTCCTGGCTTGGGACGTTTGCCACTGTCCAGCTAGATCTGGACTTTATATCGTGGTTTGGTTCCTGGAGACTTTTGAATTCCCCCAGTCTAGACCTTAGCTCAAAAAAAGTGGGAGCACTGTGGACGGCAGAGTAAACTGGAGCCCTCTTTGGACAGCAATTCCTCTTACCAAGACCTTATTTTTCCGGTGTGCACAGGTACACACAGATGTCTAGAGGGTGAACACACAGATTCATCACGGCCTGTTTGTAATAGCAAGAGTTGGAAACACCCTAGCGTGCCAGTCAGAAATCACTTGGATGGCAAGTTCTGCTCTGCTTGGTAGGTTTGACGCCTAATTTAGCGTCGACACCTCTTACTTCTAGTGTATTGTAAACCATATCCCAGCTTGAAAAATGGGACCTGCGCCTAGATAGCCATCAAAAGGGACTGGTTAACAATTGTATGAAATGGAATACCCCATGACTATCAAGAAGAATGAGGAAAATGTACATACACCATATGGGAACACATCCAAATGAATTATAAGTTACGGAAAATACGTATGTAGGAAGAGTTCATTTTTGTAAAGCAAACTCATACT
>NW_027917641.1:0-229 GCF_054177405.1 Leptonychotes weddellii
AATTTTGTTTTCAAACAGGAAAAGAGTTCTTAAAAGCCAATTATTTACAACTGTGTTTAAAACCTTTTAAACAATACAGAAAAGAGAAGGTGTTTTGAACAGTTTCCAGTTCTGCATGGTAGGTTTCTACATTGCAAAAATAATTTGCTTTACAAATTATAACTAATTTTATTTTGCACAAAGCCTTAAAAAAAAAAAACCTTGGCACTTTATATCTTGGTCAGTAGGA
>NW_027917642.1:0-229 GCF_054177405.1 Leptonychotes weddellii
ACCCGGTTTGTCAGAGAGAATGCCCCAGCTCAGAGGGAGCGGGGCCCTGTGCTCACTGACCCTCTGCAGCCCCAGGCCTCACTGTCCCGGCTGACAGCAGACGAAGGTGAAGGCCAGGGCCTGGCCGTGGGGAGGTAGGTGAAGCCTGGCATCTCCCTGCCCTGGTAGGCCTACTCTCCAGAAAGGACTCCCCATCAGAGCTTTACACTCAGGGAAGACTCTATGGGGG
>NW_027917643.1:0-229 GCF_054177405.1 Leptonychotes weddellii
GGTGTCCCCTACTCATCCCCTCCCTTTCCTGCCATCACCCGCTCCTTGCCTAGTTCAAGCCCACGCCTCGCTTCCCTGGAGCCGCTGCAGCCACCCCACCGCCTCTTCCTTCCCCTCCAGTCCGACCTGTAAACACACACCGATCAGTCCGCCCTGAGCCAGCTTCCTTCCCCGAAGTGCGGCCAAGGGAGCCAGGCCCATACACGTCCGCAGGTGAATGCTGTTGAGC
>NW_027917644.1:0-229 GCF_054177405.1 Leptonychotes weddellii
TAGGACGCAAAAGAGCATTTCCATCCCCCTTTTTTTTTTCTTTGAATGTCTGTCAGCTCCTATTTTATCAGTCCCAATCCATCACCACCACACTCCTCAATCTCAGCCCTGGCTCTGGATCTCTGGTCTATGAACTGTTGGGGAAATATAATTAAAGCCAAAGTCTTTTTCCACCCAGGAAAACCTCTCCACTAAGTTAGAAGAGAAAGAAAGCGGTTTTGTTGTTGGA
>NW_027917645.1:0-229 GCF_054177405.1 Leptonychotes weddellii
ACGGGAGACAAGCAGGCTCAGTGCCACCGGGAATTCTTTACCCAAAGAAGCTGAAAATCAGATTTTCCTGTGAAATTACTACTTTTTTTTATCATTTTTTTATTATGTTATGTTAATCCCCATACATTACATCATTAGTTTTTGATGTAGTGTTCCATGATTCATTGTTTGTGCATAACACCCAGTGCTCCATGCAGAACGTGCCCTCCTTAATACCCATCAGCAGGCT
>NW_027917646.1:0-229 GCF_054177405.1 Leptonychotes weddellii
AAAAGCATGAGATAAGGCTCCTGAGTCAAGTTGAGATCTGGTTGGAAAGACGAGCTGCTCATACATGAACCTGTCCGAGGTGGGGATGGGTAGATGCCCTGTCCACATAGAGACAACAAGAACATCAGGACGGTGGGTCCCCAAACCACCTGGGCCTCATTCCGGCATCCAGGACAGCAGACGTGGACATACAAGTGAAGAGGACAGAAAAGAAGGGTTACAGTCGGGA
>NW_027917647.1:0-229 GCF_054177405.1 Leptonychotes weddellii
AATAAAGTGCAAAAATAAATCCACACAAATATGGTTAATTGTTTTTGACAAAGGAGAATGGCAATTCTTTGGAGAAAAGATAGTTTTTTCAATAAACGATGTTGGAACAATTGGACATCCATATGCAAAAGAATGAACCTGACCTCTACCTCACTTCTTGTATAAAAATAAACTTGGGGATGTGAGGGCGATCTGGCTGCGACATCTGTCACCCCATTGATCGCCAGGG
>NW_027917648.1:0-229 GCF_054177405.1 Leptonychotes weddellii
CCAAACGGGGGCCGGGCCTAAGTGTCTCTATACTCTATTGAACAAAGAGAAGCAACTGTGGAAAAGTAACAAAGTATATGGGGAGCCTAAAGGAAGATAAGAGGTATTTTAACACAGTCTCTTTGAATAGATTTCTCTGGGTCTGGACTCCCCATCTGGTGATGAGAATGTTTCTTTCCTCCTGGCATAGGGAGAACATTGGTTCTCATGCGAGCGCATCTCCTGCTTT
>NW_027917649.1:0-229 GCF_054177405.1 Leptonychotes weddellii
GGTCACCAGCCCTCTGCCAGTGGGCAGAATGCTGTGCAATGGAGTACAGAGGACACCAGGGAAGGTTTGCTGTTTGTCTCTTTGTAATCCAGGCAGAGGTGGGAGCGCCGCACGCTCCCTAAGGAGGTCTCTGTGGCTACCTGGAGTCACCTCTGTCTTACTGCTCATCACATGGTGTCACTGCCTCTTTGCCTCCATCGCTCATTTTTCTATAAACCCTGGGCTTCAC
>NW_027917650.1:0-1396 GCF_054177405.1 Leptonychotes weddellii
AGAAGGACGGTATGGTCAGTTTCCATGATAACCCTGAAAAATATAATAATCCGGCCATGCTTCATAACATCGACCAGGAGATGCTGAAGTGCATAGAGCTGGATGAGCGACTGAAGGCCATGGACCAGGAGATCACAGTGAACCCCCAGTTTGTACAAAAGAGCATGGGATCACAAGAAGATGATTCTGGAAACAAACCGTCTAGTTACTCTTGAAACTAACATCCATCCTGAGTTAGATGAGAGAAATTTATCACCTTGGCCAGTGGCAAGTGTTAGGAGGGCAGCAGGGAAGACCAAGCCTGTTTGACCTGGACATTAAGAGATTACACTTTGTTTTGACATCTTCAGTCCTATGTGCTTTAAGAAAATCATTCTCTCTGCCAAGAAAGGAAAAAAAAAATTCAAACTTTAAAGTCTGTTGTGGATTTATTTATCCTCAGATTAATGTTGTTATTGCATTAAATCTACCTTTTTGTTTTAAAAAAAAAAAAAAGAAACAAAACAAACAAGCAAATGGGGGAAAAAAAGAAACGGAGGCAAACCAAGAAACAGACTCTTAACTATAGAGAGCAGACTGATGGTTACCAGAAGGGACGTGGGTGGGGGGATGGATGAAATAGGTGACCAGAATTAAGAAGTGCACTTGTGAATGGCACTGGCTGTCGTATATTAAGTGTTGAATCACTATCTCATACACCTGAAACTAATATTACACTGTATGTTAACTAACTGGAATTTAAATAAAAACGTAAACAAACAAACAAAAAGAGTCTGGGGCTAAACTCTACAGTACATCATTAGTTCTTGGTGTAGTGTTTCATGATTCATTGTTTTCATATAACACCCAGCGCTCCATGCAATACGTGCCGCCCTTAATACTCGTCACCAGGCTAACCCATCCCCCCACACCCCTCCCCTCCAAAACCCTCAGTTTGTTTTTTGGAGTCCATAGTCTCTCGTGGTACGTCTCCCCCTCTGATTTCTCCCCCTTCATTTTTCCCTTCCTTCTCCTAATGTCCTTCATGCTATTCCTTATGTTTCACAAATAAGTGACACCATATGATAATTGATTTTCTCTGCTTGACTTATTTCACTTAGCATAATCTCCTCCAGTCCCATCCATGTTGATGTAAAAGTTGGATATTCATCCTTTCTGATGGCTGGGTAATAGTCCATTGTATATATGGACCACAACTTCTTTTTTTTTTTTTTTTTCAGCTGATTTTTGTTTTATTCTTATGTTAATCCCCATACATTACATCATTAGTTTTAGATGAAGTGTTCCATGATTCATTGTTTGTGCATAACACCCAGTGCTCCATGCAGAATGTGCCCTCCTCAATACCCACCACCAGGCTGACCCATCCTCCCACCCCTCTCCCCTCTAGAACCCT
>NW_027917652.1:0-229 GCF_054177405.1 Leptonychotes weddellii
ATGGTGGCCCTCCAGAGGGTGACTGATTCTGATTTGGGAGGAGGCCCACTGGTTGCCTTCTTAAAGGTTCCCAGAACAGTGCCCCAATTTAAGGAACGGTTTTTTGGGAAATAAACAAACTCAAACCTGAACTTGTCTAAGAAAATCCCCTGCTCACCCAAGAACCGGCGGGAATGGAGCTGGTAAAGATCAACAAAGCCGCACATTAGTTAAAGCAGTGAAAACAAAT
>NW_027917653.1:0-229 GCF_054177405.1 Leptonychotes weddellii
CATTTGACATCTAGATCAATGAGTCATTACGGTTCCCAATGACCCCTTTTATGTCTCTGAAAGACTGCCATCTTTAATATCTCATTCTCAAGAAATGGCCCAAGAAGGAAGTCAAGGAAGGAAAAGAAAGAGATCTGCTCCAGGAACTTCATCATGTCTTTGACCAGATGGCCCAGCTTGGTGTCCAAGACCAGTTCCTATCCCTATCCTTGTCCTCTCTGCATGTCCT
>NW_027917654.1:0-229 GCF_054177405.1 Leptonychotes weddellii
ATTGATGCTCACCATAGCCCCTCACTTCACATGGGTGGGAGTGGAGGGAAGTGTGGGTGTGGGATCAATGTTTGCTCCACATATTCATTGTCCTCACTAAAAAGATCCCAAAATCTAGACTTAAAACTGAGCAGGAAATAGGCTAGGAGTATTCAGCCTGGTATTTAAAAATCTCCAAGAAATGACCTTGAACTACATTAAAACCTAGCACACTGTTCTCTTTAAAGAA
>NW_027917655.1:0-229 GCF_054177405.1 Leptonychotes weddellii
CTTCACTCATTTCTTCCACCCCCTACCTCTGGCAACTACCAATCTATTCTCTATATCTATGAGCTTGTTTTTTGTTTTGTTTTTGTGATATCATACAATATTTGTCTTTCTTAGCTGACTTACTTCACTTAGCATAATGTGCACAAAGTCCATCCATGTCACATATGGTGAGATTTCCTTCTTTTTCTTTTTTTTTTTTTAAGATTTTATTTATTTATTTGACAGAGAG
>NW_027917656.1:0-229 GCF_054177405.1 Leptonychotes weddellii
TCTTTGGTTAAGCCCAGGTCCCTGCCTGCTTGGGTGGGAGAACCATGAACTGTGTTCCACAACAATGCTATCTGTAGTGAGAAACTTGTTTTTGTTTTCGTTTTACTTTCCAGGCCCTTTAGACTGATACTTTTGTAAAATACAATAAAAATTAGTAAGTAGGAAAATGGGATGAAAAAAGACACATACAAAATACAGCCTAAACTTTTTACTATTAGATTTAATCAAT
>NW_027917657.1:0-229 GCF_054177405.1 Leptonychotes weddellii
ATCCAAATGGCCAACAGACACATGAAAAAGTGCTCAATATCACTCAGCATCAGGGAAATCCAAATCAAAACCACAATGAGATACCACCTCACACCAGTCAGAATGGCTAAAATGAACAAGTCAGGAAATGATAGATGTTGGCGAGGATGTGGAGAAAGGGAACCCTCCTACACTGTTGGTGGGAATGCAGGCTGGTGCAGCCACTCTGGAACACAATATGGAAGTTCCT
>NW_027917658.1:0-229 GCF_054177405.1 Leptonychotes weddellii
GAAGAGGTCACAAGCCAAACAATGCAAGTAGCCTCTAAAAGCTCAAGAAAGCAAGGGAGCAAACTCTCCCTCTACATCCCCTGTGCTCCCCCATTTTGATTCCAGCCCAGTGAAACTCATTTCAGACTTCTGACCTGAAGAACTGTTAAGATAATAAACATGTATTATTTTGAGTCACTAAAGTTGTGGTAATTTATTACAGTAGCCAGGAGAACACTGATAAATAGGT
>NW_027917659.1:0-229 GCF_054177405.1 Leptonychotes weddellii
CTTAGAGATCATATAAGTTTTGTTTGGATTCAGAGAGATGTTTTATTTAATCTGTTCAATAAGAATTTAGATATGCCCCTATTTTTTTTAATTTAATTTTATTATGTTGTGTTAATCACCATACATTACATCATTAGTTTTTGATGTAGTGTTCCATGATTCATTGTTTGCACATAACACCCAGTGCTCCATTCAGTACGTGCCCTCTTTAATACCCATCACGAGGCTA
>NW_027917660.1:0-229 GCF_054177405.1 Leptonychotes weddellii
GTACACAATCTCTTGAAGAATGCAAATTTGACTTAACATGTGTAAGAACCCCTGAGAAAGCTAGGAAAAAAGCTTTAAGAAATTTTAGGTAAGGATCCCATAGATTGAGATCAAAATAGAGAATCATGATGCTTAATATGGACAAAGGGTAAAATGGAATAAAAAATGTGCAAATACTTATGCAGCATTAATCAAAATGTAAAAGCAGAGTATAGAAAATGTGAGTTAC
>NW_027917661.1:0-12789 GCF_054177405.1 Leptonychotes weddellii
GGGGTGGCTGGGTGATAGACATTGGGGAGGGTATGTGCTATGGTGAGCGCTGTGAATTGTGTAAGACTGATAAATCAAAGACTTGTACCACTGAAACAAATAATACATTATATGATAAAAAAAGAAGAAGCAGATAGTAGGAAGGGAAAAATGAAGGGGGGGGAATTAGAGGGGGAGACAAACCATGAGATACTATGGACTCTGAGAAACAAACTGAGGGTTCCAGAGGGGAGGGGTGTGGGGGGATGGGTTAGCCTGGTGATGGGTTTTAAGGAGGGCACGTATTGAATGGAGCACTGGGTGTTATACACAAACAATGAATCATGGAACACTACATCAAAAACTAATGATGTAAAGTATGGTGATTAGCATAACATAATAAAAAAAGAAAAAGAAGAAAAATAAAATAAAATAATATAAAAAAAAATAAAGACCTAAATGTGAGACCTGAAATCATAAAAATCCTAGAAGAGAACACAGGCAGTCACTTCTTTGACAGTGGCTGAAGCAATTTTTTTCTAGATATGTCTCCTGAGGCAAGGGAAACCAAAAGCAAAAATGAACTATTGGAACTACATCAAAATAAAAAGCTTCTGCACAGCAAAGGAAACAATCAACAAAACTAAAAGACAACTTACTGAATGGGAAAAGATATTTGCAAAGGACACAACCCGATAAAGGGTTAGTATCTAAAATATATAAAGAACTTATAAAACTCTAAAAACCATTTTTAAAAAAGAACTTATAAAACTCAACACCCCAAAACCAAATAATCCAATTTAAAAATGAACAGAAGACATGAACAGATGTTTCTCCAAAGAAGACATCCCAGATGGCCAACAGACACATGAAGAGATGCTCAACATCCCTTACCACCAGGGAAATGCAAATCAAAACTACAATGAGATATCACCTCACACTTGTCAGAATGGTTAAAATCAACAACACAAGAACAAGTGTTGGCAAGGATGTGGAGATAAAGAAACCCTTGTGCACTGCTGGTGGGAATGCAAACTGGTACAGCCACTATGGAAAACAGTATGGAGGTTTCTCACATAGTTAAAAACAAAACTATCTTACAATCTACTGGGTATTTATCCCCAAAATACAAGAACACTAATTCAAAGGGATACATGTACCCCTATGTTTTCAGCAGCATTATTTATAATAGCCAAGATATGGAAGCAGGTCAAGTCTCCATCAATTGCTGAATGGATAAAGAAGAGGTGGTATATATATGCATAATGGAATACTATCCAGCCATAATCAAGAATGAAGTCTTGCCATTTCCAATGACATGGATGGAGCTGGAAAGTACAATGCTAAGCAAAACAAGTCAAAGAAAAATACCACCTAATTTCATATGCAGAATTTAAGAAACAAAACAATGAGCAAAAGGGAAAAAAGAAAGAGAGAGAGACAAACCAAGAAACAGACTCTTACTTATAGAGAATAAACTGATAGTCACCAGAGTGGGGAGGGGTGGTGGGATGGCTTAAATAGGTGATGGGGATTAAGGAGTGTACTTGTCGTGATGAGCACTGGGTGATGTACGGAACTGTTGAGTCACTATATTGTATATCTGAAACTAATTTAACACTGTATGGTAACTAACTGGAATTAAAAATAAAAATTTTTAAAAAAAGAGACAAATTAGTATTAACTGACCAATAATAAAACTTGTTTTTCCAATACCCCCAAACACACATATACACACGCATGCACGCTCTCACTTATTTTGATCTTCAATAAAACTAAAAACCATAAGGTACAGTGCCAAGAAACCAGTTATTAAAATTTCATAAATACAGTATAATTCCAGCTGAATGGTTAACTACTGTAAGACTGTTTCCACATATTACTCTGTAACTTTCTCACATTCATAAGGTCTGCACTAACAGTGGGTTTGTTACACTTAGAGCTATAAAATAAAATGACAATTCTCTGGTACAGAGCCCAAAAAAAGGCAAAGCAAAAACACTAAAATGTTCACGTTTATAATTATTCAAGTTATTACCTTCATTACTCCTCTGTACTCAGCCTATATCACTCTTAATGTTACTTCCCTTAATTCCCCCTCTCCATGCCTCTTTCTTTCTTCATCAACACCTTTTTCATGTTTTCCATGCAGCCTTGCTTTTTGTCTCTGCTACTTTTCTGCAACTAAATTCTACGAGGCCAGCAATAACTCACTGGCTGCCAAATTTAACAGTTACATGCATCCTTGACCTAACTTTTCCTTGAAGTCCCATGTCAGGCTCAGCTTGGAGTCTGCTTGGGATTCTCGGTCTCCCTCACCTTCTGCCCCTGCCCCCACCCCATGTACGCTAAATAAATAAATAAATAAAATCTTTTTTAAAAATTAAAAAAATAAAAGCTGCTGTTCCTCAGGGTTCTATGCTTCAACCTATACCCTATGGCTTCAACCACCACCTATGCACTGACTAACTCTCAGGCCTAAGTTTACTAGTCATGCATCTACTACCTGGGCTGCAATTCCACATTTTGAAATACCAATCAGACATATGGTTTTTCTGCAGCCACCCAGAACTAAACATGTCAAAAATAGAATGTAATACGTTCCCCCTCAGACTGGCTCCCCCTCCTACCTTCCCTGTCTCACTTAAAACAATCGGCATTATTGCCACTGCTCAAGGAAGTGGTCTCATTCATCTCGGACTCCTTCTTGTCCATCCCCACACCCACAACGCACTGTCTAAAACATCGTCTTGTCTGGGGCGTCTGGGTGGTGCAGTCAGTTAAGCGTCTGCCTTCGGCTCAGGTCCTGATCCCAGGGTCCTGGGCTGGAGTCCCACATCAGGTTCCCCACTCAGCGGGGAGTCTGCTTCTCCCTCTCCCTCTGCTGCTGCTCCCCCTGCTTGTGCTCGCTCGCTCGCTCTCTCTCTGACAAATAAATAAATTTTTTAAAAATTTTTAAAAATTTAAAAATAAAACATCATCTTGTCTCACGGCTGTCTCTCTCTCCTTTTCCATTCTCAACTAAGATGCTGTGTCCTTAGAAAACTCTGCCCTGACCTCTCACAATTAGTCATGCCATACCATCTAACCCCTTCTGCCTGCTTCAAAGGACTGATTACAAGCCACAATTCTGAATTCATTGTTTTCTCCTTCTCTACACTGGGAGCTATCTTACTCACTAGTGTCCCCTAGAACCTGGTCCAGGATGTGACAGAGTTGGTACCAATAACTGATGACTGAATGACTATCAGAGTTCCCTGTCTTTAGCCTGTCTTTACCCTGTCATAAAAATGATGGCTTTTTTTCTGAGAAAAAAAAAATTTGATAATGCTGCTCTACTGAGGAAAAGCCGCTGAGGTTTCAGAAGGCTATAGAAAAAAGTTCCAGGTACTAATGGCTTAGCACCCAAGGGCCTTCCTAAAATGATCATAATCTAAACTCAACTTTCTAGGGCAGAACCCAGTTGACTTTGGCCCCCTTATGTTAGATATACTGGAGGGTGAGAAAGTATTGCTGGGTAAATAGAGGAAGATATCTCTGAGACTATGACACGCTAGAGTTGAGAACTAACTGAGAAAAACCTACATCCTGCCTTAGAGATTACCAGGAAGAGGAACCACAAGTGAAAGGCCTTAATGTGAAAAAGAGGTTGGTATGAGAAATGAAGAGAACAGTGGTGTGACTGCAAAATAGTGTAAAATGAGATAAAGTCAGTGAAGCAGGCAGATACCAGATTATATAGAGTCTTATAGTCTGGATTCTTTTCCAAATTGGTAAAGCACTGAAGAATTTTAAGCAGGGGAAGGGCATAATCTGATTTATGTTATAAATTCTAAGTAGAGAATTGATTCTTTCATTCATATATTCATTCCTTCACTCAGGAATTACTTGGTAAGTGTCTGCTATGCACCAGATACCATTCTGATCACTATGGATACAGTGGTGAACAAGACAGGTAAAAGCCTTTGCCCTCATTAAGCTTTCATTCTAGAGTATTCTGGGAAGACAAAAAGGAAGTAAGGGGTTCAGTTAAGAGACCACTGCAGAGTCCACATGAGAGATTAGGATGGCTTGGACAAGGTATGTTACAGTAAAGAGGGAGAGAAATGGACAAATACAGGTTCTATTTTAGAGGTGCAAAAGATAGGACTAGAAAGGGTAAAGGAAAGACAAATTGGGAATGACTCTCACATCTCTAGTCTGGACAGCTGTATTGATGGGTGTAATATGATGTCTGAAACGGAGAAAAACAGAAATGCATACCTGGGGAAGGAAACCAAGAGTTCTATTTTGGTCATATAGGATGAGGTACCTATTAGATATATGAAGAGGAGTTATCCAGTGGACTGTTAGGAGCCTGAAAGTTCAGAGGGCAGAACCAGAGAGGTAAAACTAGGAGTTGGGCATAGAGATGGGATTTAGGAAGAGAATACAAATGAGGAGAGCCTCCAGGACCAAACCCTGACACATTCTAACTTTGAGAGGTTAAGCAAAGGAGGAAAAGGAAGCAAAGAAAACTGAGAAGTGATTAGTAAGGCAGGGGGAAATGAGTAGTGTCACTGCGGCAAGCCACAGGGGTGTGCTGCTAGGATCTCCCTTCAAGAAAACACTTGCTATTCAGGTGTAAGGAGTTCAGTTAACTGACAACCTCCAGCTGTTAATAGCCTCAGAATGCGCTTGGTTTTTGAGGCAAAGGCATACTCTTCCCAGGCCATCCAGCTGATCATTGAGCACACTGTGGGTGGTACGGTCTGGCCAGGTCTGCCTAATGCATCTCTTCTAACAAGTAACCTCTGCTCCAGAGTTCCCAGTAAGGTTGCCAGAGACTCTGTCATATCTGCAGCACGGTCTGAGGTTTGCCCTACCCAATCCTGCTTTCTTCCCTCTTTCCTTCCACAGCTCTTAGGTCTTGGTCTGAAGACTTGCCCTATCCAATCTTGCTTTCTTCTTCTTGTCTTTCACAGGCAAGCCCCTCCCCCCAGTAAGCCTCTTGCATGTCTCTCTCCATCTCAGCACTTGCATCCTGGAGAACCACATTCCACAGTGACAAAAACCAAGAACAGTGTTTCAAAGAGGAAATGGTCCACTGTGATCAGGGTTGCTGAGAAGTCAAGTAGTGAAAGGACAAAGAACTATGAGTGAATTTGGCAAAATGAAGGTCATTGAGAATACGGAAGAGGACATTTTCAGTGGGGCAGTGTGAATCAAAGCTGAATTGGAATGGGCTGTGGGGTGAATGGGGTGAGGAACCCATAGAGACTGTTAAGACTACAAACAATTAATTCACTCTAGAAGTTTTGCTTATAGAACTCCCAGCTATAATAAGTGCTCTGAAAGAATGGTACTAGGATTTCAAAAAGTGTAACTGGGAAACCTAATGTATACTGGGGAAGGTATCTCTGAGAAAGTAAAGTTTACCAGAAGAGTGGAAATAAGAACATTGCAGAAAGAAGAAAGAGCAGGTGCTAAAGCCAAGGCATAGGAGAAAGTCTGAGTAATTAGAGGACCAGAAAACCAGTTGCTGTAGCTGAAATAGAGCCAGGATCAGATTATGCAAGGCCATGAGGAATATGATAAAATTTTGGATTTTAGCTTAAAGCCTAGAAGTTTTAAGTGGGGGTTAAAAGTTAACTTGACCTGATTGATAATTTTGTGAAAATATCACTACTTGTAGTAGGGGAAAAAACAGAAGTGAAAGACCTCTTGAGGGCGCCTGGTTAAGCATTGGCCTTCAGCTCTGGTCATGATCCCAGAGTCGGGGATCCAGTACCACATCGGGCTCCCTGCTCAGTGAGGAGTCTGCTTCTCCCTCTGCCCTTCACCCAGCCTGTGCTCTCTCTCTCTCTCTGTCTCTCTCTCAAATAAATAAATAAAATCTTAAAAAAGAAAAGACCTATTGAGAGCCAGGGGTGAATTGAACTTGGACAGCTGAATTCATTCACTCATTCATTCATTCATTCAAATATTTAATAAATGAGAGAAGCAAATTGATTCAATATGTATTTTCAGAGATAGAATTACAGGACTGGCAAAGATGGGGTTAAGAGAGAGGGAGTTATCATAACTTCATAATTCCTAGGACTTGGCTCAATCAACTGAGCAAAACTGGTTATGAGGCCCAACTGAGGTGCACCAACTTTTAAGGGCCCCCACAGACCATATGCAGCCCCTTTTCTTGGGGTATACCAACAAATCACACCCCAACAATCTAACACCAAAAAATATAACTGTGTAACACAACTGAATTAAACAACACAGGCTAACACAGAATGTTTCTCCTTCAATGCTCAACTATCTCACTTTATGCCTGAGGGAATGGATTGCCTACTAGAGTTGGAATCTGCTCATACATATTAATGTTGCTCTCTTGACCTTCACATACAATTTTACACATATTTCAGGAACAGTCCAAAAGCCCTCAGTCCAGAAATTTATTCATGGGCAATTTCTGAAGCTCTTATCACTGGCTTCTCTTCTGGGCTTTTCCAGAAAATTAGAAATCCTTGCTTAACATGAGCCAGTCCCTTCTTTCTCCTTTTATTTAAGACCATCATTAAACTCCATAAACCGGACCTTAAAACTCCTTAGCCTTTTGTTTTTCATTGCAGAGGACATTCTTTTTGCTCCTGTAGCTCTGAGCAAGCAATATTAGAAATTTTGGTTTCGACTATTAATGTGCAATTTTAAATGTTGCTTTTGTCTAGGATTATATTCAAAATCAAGCATTCAAATCCACACATTTATCAAGCAACACCTATTTGCTAGGTACTGTGAGGAGTGTTAAGAAGCAAAAGAGGATTAACACAAGATCCCAGTCCTTAGAGAATTAACACAAACTTGGTGAATTCACTATCCTTTCAGGGTACCCAGATAAACTCAAATTCATCTGTGAGGATGCTCAGGTATGCGACGCTAGTGTGAAACTGCAGCCAGGAAATAACTGTGCTGGGCGAACACTTCACAGAGGAGGGGGCATGTGCAAAACATCTTGAAAGACTGAGAGTTCAATAAAACTCCAATATAAAAAGGGATAAAGAACATTCTAAGTGAAGGGAACAACTTGTGCTTAGAAACAAGAGGCCATGTTCCTAAAACCAAAGGACATTCTTCAGAACTCACTTGATTTCACAGCAGCTTTTGATCCTGATGATCATTCTCATATCCTTGACACATTCTCTTAGTTTGGTGACACTACACTCTCTTTGTATTCCTCCTCATCTCTCTGGTTGGTCTTCCCCAGTACTCTTTGAAGGTTCCTCTTTATCTCTTATACAGTGCTATTTCCACAAAGTTCAGTGCCAGGCTTTCCCCCCACCCCCAAAAAATGAAAAGTCCCCTGCCTGGTAGATCTCATCTCTCTCCCATGGTTTCAATTACCATATATACATGCCTCTCAAAGCTGTGTCTCCATAACAGATAGTTCCTGAGGTTGAGAGCCAAATAACTAGTGTCTTCTGGACACTTCTTTAAAATTTCACAAGTGCCTCAAACTTAATACTTTCAAAATGAAAATGTCTTTCTCTCAAACCCCCTTCTCCTCTTGGGATCCCCCTCCACCTCAGAGAACCAGCCAGCCAGTTGTCCAAACCAAAAATTATCCTTGACTTCTGGACATTATCCTTGACTTCTCTCTCTCCATTACACTCATCTATTCAGTTCTTAATTCTGTCAACTTTGCCTTTTACTTAAATTCGTATACTTCTCTTCATCCCAACTGCTACAGTCCTAATTTATGGTCCCATCACCTCTTGCATAAATTATGGCAATACCCTCCTAACTGGACTCCCTTGTCACTATCCTGCTGCCCTCCAATCTACCCTCCACATGATAATATATCTTACAGTATCTTGCATGATCTAGTTCCTAATTACATTCTGGACTTACCTTTTGCCCCTAGCCCCTACACATTCTGTATCTGCAGTCATATTCAACCATTTATCTTGCCTTTAGGTCCTTCTATATATATTTCCCGTGCACAAAATGCTATTTCTGTTCTTTCTCTTTTTTTAAATTTTTTTTTAATTTTTACTAATGCCCACTCTTCCTTTAGATCTAAAATTATACATTATTTCCTCAGGGGAGCCGCTGATCCCTCAACTACTTCCTCTTCTTTTTTTTCTTTCTTTTTTTCTTTTTTTTTTGAATGGGGCCCTTTGTTAGTGTCTTTTGCTATAAGGTATAATTGGCAAGTGAAACTGTAATATCAAATATACAACATAATTTGAAATACATATACTTTGTGAAAGAATTCCCACCACTGAGTTAATTGACACATGTATCATCTCACATATTTACCTTTTTTGTCTGTATGTGAGAACACAAGTTCTACACTCTTAGCAAGTTGCAATTACATAGTACAGTATTATCAGCTATAGTAACTATGATATACATTAGATCCCCAGACCTTCCTCATCTTATAACTGGAAATTTATACTATCTTACCAAACTCTATCTATTTCCTCTACCTCCCAGGCCCTGGCAACCACCTTTCTATTCTCTATTTCTTCGAGTTCATTTTTTTTTTTATTTTTTAAGATTCCACATGTAAGTGATACCATGCAGTATTTGTCTTTCCCTGTCTGGCTTATTTCACTCAGTAATGTTCTCCAGGTCCATCCACGGTATTGCAAATGACATTTCCTTCTCTTTTAAGGCTGGAAAATATTCCTCTGTGTGTGTGTGTGTGTGTGTGTGTGTGTGTGTATCTCACATTTTTTTTTTACCATTCATCCATCAATGGACACTTAGGTTGTTTCCATGCCTTGACTATTGTGAATAATTCTGCATTGAAATGGGAATACAGATATCTTCAAGATAAAAGTTACATCTCCTTTGAATATCACTAGGCATGAGATTGCCGGACCAGATGGTAGTTCTGTTTTTAATTTCTTGAGGCCTCTCCACACTGTTTCCCACAGTGGCTGCACCAGTTTACATTCCCATCAACAGTACACAAGGGCCCCTTTTCTGAGAAAGCAACAACTGAGCAAAAAGTGAGCTGATGTCTAAGCTTCCCCCCCCCCAAAGAAACATGTTCTAAGACCAACCATTGAACACAAGTTAGACACTGCTGCATAACAAACTACCCCAAATGCAGGGGCTTAAAATAACAAACTCTCTACAGGTCAGCTAGCAATTAATTCCACCTTGGCTGTGCTCTCTGATGATTATGCAACAGTCTTACAGGTTAACTAAGACTGGCTTATCTAGAATGGCCACCCTCACATATATTATGGTTGGCTGGCTCTTGAATGGGATGACAGGCGTGATGGGGACACATCCAGCCAACTAGCCCAAGCTAATTCTCACAGCAGCTAGACAGGTGTCCATGAGCAGAAATGCACAAGGCCTCTTGAGACTTAGCTTCATAACTGACACACCATCACCTCTGCTGCATCTATTAGTCAAAGCAAGTTACAAGGCCAGCCCAGATTCAAGAAGTAAGTAAACAGATGCTATCTCTGCAGAGTCACACTACAAAGGGCATAGATATAGGGAGGGAAAAATCAAGGCCATTTTTAAAAATCAATATCTCATACACTATTTGGCCCTACACATGCATCTACCTGTGAGCAGTACAGTTCAGTACCGAGATTCATAATGATGATTCTGACTCAGCAAGGAGTTAAATAACACTTAGTATCTTATAGGTCGAGAAGCATATTGCAAAAAGCTTTCCATGATCAGAACAAAGGTTAAGAGATTTGCACTAAATAACTCACTTTATTGTGGTGTCATTCCCCACTGATTTCAGAGAATAGTGTTTTTATGACAGTGCATTCTATTAATTCAATGTGAGGGCTATCAACGGGCTTGAAAAAGTAACAGGACAGTCCACTGTATCCCTGGTGAAAGGATTCAGTTAAAATAAATAAGGGCTAAGCCCACATCAGATCTTTTTAACATACAGAAAAATTTGTATTTATATGATTCAGGAAAAGGACCAGGCCATGGACTCACTTCCTAAACACCTACCACACAGAGATAACATTCCCCATATTCATGGAATCACTCACTATAACCCTTGTACCAAAGGAAGGAGCTAGGTGAGTGGGTAAATAGAACTAAATGAGGAGTTCCCCTGGCAAATACACATAAATCTGGCAAACTCCTAGAAAGAAAATTAGACAAAAATGGAAAAATATTTTCATATGTGCAAACTGTTACTAGTAAGGTATTTTTTAGCAACCACAAAAACTATGCTGGGCTTGAATAGGTAAACAGAAACCAGACCAAATTACAGATAAGCTTAAAAGAATGCAGATCTTCAAATCCAAGTGATATTACTGGGTGCACTTGATCCTTGGACTATGTGGCCTAGTTTTGCTGGATGACCCTCTAATTTCTGAAAAGTGCTACAGGATCCTCTTGACAACGACCTCTCCTAACTCCTGCATGGGAACTCTTAGCATTTCCGCTGTGGATTTTAGAGACAAAGATAGAACACTGAGACCTGCCAAGGCTGAAGAGGATATCACTTTCAAAGGTTAAAAAAATCCCCCCCCCTCTTTTTTCTGATGACTACCCAATTACACAAGCCAGGCATGATAACTGGGAGCAGTGAAAGAAGTCTTCTTATAGGCATGGACAAAACTACCTGTTCAAACTCAATAAAAAACACATGAGGCACAGCAATAAAATTCACCTTTTGGGGAAATGCACATGGAGTAGTTAATCTACCATGAAAAAAAATGTTTTTTAATATAAAACAGAAAACTCAGAATCTAATTCTATTATTAGTACTTCTTATCGGGGCCTATTTTGTGATATTTAAACAGAACAGCTTTTCATTTTTTAATTTTACATAAGAGCATCAAGTTTTACAAGAGATTTATTCTTAAAATTCTGTAGGCAGAACAAAATTTTGTAAAGTGAAACCCATTCTTCCTCTGAGAGCTATTATAAAATCCAACATGTGTATCTATATATAAGCATGCTCCTGAGACCATGGATTTGGGTTATATTTTTGTGTACTAGAATAAAAGCTGTAGTGTGATGTCCACTTGTCCGACGATGTTCATTTTCCACCTGCTCAGCTGACATAGGGTCCAAGCACCTCCTGTCAGTACCTAGTAATGACAATGTTTTAGTCCTCTTGTTTATTTGCCATTCAAAAATAACATTTTGATTTTATATCTAGAGAAGAAATGTGAGGCAGGAATCCAAAAACAGAGTACTTGTTCAACCTGTGGGTTCTTTCAGTATCTTAACTGTTGAAAGTATTTGCCATTGCTTATTACTACAGAGACAGTAAAAAAAAAAAACAAACAGCTATTTTTGGAACACTCACAGTAAACTAGTATTATTTGCTTTTGGAGACCCCAGATTCTGTCATCATTTTTCAAGAAGACTTAGAGAAGCCTTATAGTAATGTTCCCCAAACAGGTCTTCTTCCCAGAATTATTATGTGATCAATTTCACATCTCTTCATTCTATTATACATCTGTTAGAGTTTTATACAATAACAGCCTTAGGATGATTCTGACAGTTCTTAGCTGAACTAAAAACCTCAGGTGAACTGTAAATTAGATCTCTACATTAACAGAATACTCAGTACAGCAGCTAACTTCAAAAAATGTATTCCCTTTACCACTCTCTCTCTGAACACCTAAATTAAACCAGGCAAAACTATACTGATCTTGGCTAATCACAGATCTGTGATTATTAATCCACTGGTCAATTAGGTGCCCAAAGTCACACAGCTAGCAAGAACCTTAAGAGTTTGCATTGGTGAATAAATAAGCATGAGCTGTAAAGAATGTCAATTGTTTGTGTGCAAAAAAGTGATGTTTCCTAAGAAAAACTGGAAAGTTTAAAGAATTTTAAACATTACTTCTATTATAACTGCTACATAAATACTTATTTGTACTATGAAGGAAAGGTATTCTAAGCAAAGATAAGCACAACCAAGTTCACTATATTTATCCCAATTTGGGGGTTAAAAGACAGAAACATTTATCTCAAATCTTCAAAAACAAAAGCAAAAAAAAAGAAGGCAGATTCAATAAAATTTTACTAAATAATAGTAATTAACAATATACTACTATGCTTAATTAAACCATACAGTGATGATAAACTATTGCTTACAACATGAGGAAGCACATTAACACTGCCACAAATACTTAATGATATAGAACTTAATTACATGATTTCATTAATATGAAGGATCCGTGTTATGAAACCTATTTTTTATTTCAATTTTCTTTAAATTTAACTTTATTATGTTATGTTAGTCACCATACAATACATCATTAGTTTTTGATGTAGTGTTCCATGATTCATTGTTTGCATATAACACCCAGTGCTCCATGCAGTACGTGCCCTCCTTAATACCCATCACCGGGCCAACCCATTGCCCCCCTCCCAAAACCCTCAGTTTGATTCGTCTCCCCCTCCGATTTCCCCCCTTAATGTTTCCCTTCAATTTTAATGCATCATTTTAAAATTCAGTAAGTAACAAGGAGTACATTAGTGGTTGCCATGGACTGAGGGAAAGGGAAAATGGGGGAGTAACTGACAACGGGTATGGGGTTTCATTTTGGGGCAATAAAAATGTTCTGAAACTCAGACAAATAATTGCACAAGTTTGTAAATATACTAAAAACCACTGACTTAGGGCGCCTGGGTGGCTCAGTTGGTTAAGCGACTGCCTTCGGCTCAGGTCATGATCCTGGAGTCTCAGGATCGAGTCCCGCATCGGGCTTCCTGCTCAGCAGGGAGTCTGCTTCTCCTTCTGACCCTCCCCCCTCTCATGTGCTCTCTCTTTCTCATTCTCTCTCTCAAATAAATAAATAAAATCTTTAAAAAAAA
>NW_027917662.1:0-229 GCF_054177405.1 Leptonychotes weddellii
TCACCCTCATGTTCAGTGTGAGCGCTGTCCGGTCCAGGAGCTCTGTAAGAAATGCACTCACTCGGCAGCAGAATCTTTGCTCTAAAACACTTTCTTCTCTTGTATGTCTAAAAGAGAGATCGTTTTTATTTTGTAAATAGAACTTAACTTTGGAACAGTAATAGATTTGCAGGGAAAAACTGAGAGGATATTACAGAGATTTCTTATATACCCTACATACAGTTTCTCC
>NW_027917663.1:0-229 GCF_054177405.1 Leptonychotes weddellii
GGTCATAGGGCTAGTAAGTAGTGGAACCACAACTTGAACCCAAGTCTTTTGACTCCAGACGATTGCTTGGCTAATGATGCAGTGCCTTGAGGAGTTATATTTTTATGTCATTTGATGGAGGAGACTTTCAGTTCTAGGGGACCCAAACAAATAATCTATCATGTCATGCCTGCGCTGAACCTTCCTCATTGAAAGACAGGAACTCTAGGAATATTTTACAGATGCCTCC
>NW_027917664.1:0-229 GCF_054177405.1 Leptonychotes weddellii
CTTCTCGCGGCCTGCTTCGCCAGGCCTGCAGCTGTTACCCTGGAGAGAGAGCAGCCTGGACGGGCTGGGGGCCACCAGCAAGGTGAGGGGTGACTGGGGAGGAGGCTGGTGGGCAGGGGCCGGGAGTGCGGTCAGGACCACCTCCCATTCCTGGCTGCACCCCCAGTCTCCGTGCCCTCCACCCCAGGCTCTTCCTTTTTTATCCTGGATTTCCACCCCCTCCCTGACT
>NW_027917665.1:0-229 GCF_054177405.1 Leptonychotes weddellii
TTCCATTTGCTTGCATGCATCAAGTACAGGAAGTGAGTCACAGCTGTGAAAACATCGTCACTAATTCTGCAAAGGGGTCACAGCCCCTGTTTCCTTTGCCCGGGACGGTCTCCACTGTCTTCACGTCACTCTTCAGCCGCTGTGCTGCCCCAAGTCGAGCCCAGCCCCTTCGGGGGCCGCCAGAGACAGACAGGAGTCCGGACCCCCACCTCCGGGCGCCGGGCTCGTC
>NW_027917666.1:0-229 GCF_054177405.1 Leptonychotes weddellii
GGTCACCTCGGTGTGGAGGCGCTTCTCCAGGAGGCGGCCCCGATCCTATAACCGAGCCCTTCTGTCCCACACGAAGAAGGTTACATGAGGCTGGACGCACCCGAGAGGGCCCGGATCCCTGTGCCAGGGAGACTGTGCTGAGGCAATGGGAAGACAGAAGACAAGCTGTGTCAAGGTACCAGCCAGGAGAGCAGCACGCGGAACCGGGGTGCAGGCCATCTGCAACAAA
>NW_027917667.1:0-229 GCF_054177405.1 Leptonychotes weddellii
TGGCTGTAACTGCAGGAACGTCTCTTTGATAGAATCCAATCTATTCCCATCCTCCCTAAAGATACCAAGAAATAACTGAAATTACTTGGAAAGCTAATTCTGGTTCTAAAAAAGAAATATTCTTTTACTTGTCTATAAGGGACTAATTATTTTTATTTATTTTTTATTTTTTAAATTTTTTATTGTTATGTTAATCACCGTACATTACTCCATTAGTTTTTGATATAGT
>NW_027917668.1:0-229 GCF_054177405.1 Leptonychotes weddellii
TAGGGAAATTATTTTTGAAAATATTCAAAATGTCTGCAACAACCTGGCCAAGAACAACAGAAGGACCCTCAACAGCTGAGAACGTTAGGCAAAACCATTCCGAAGTTGGTTGTGATGCTTTGCTCGGAGATTTTGCGGCGCAGGTGGAGAAAGGCACTGTTGGCCCTACTAAGGGAGTCAGGGCCGCCAGGCTGCTGCCTCTGCTGCCGTGTGAAACGGAGCCGAAGTT
>NW_027917669.1:0-229 GCF_054177405.1 Leptonychotes weddellii
ATATCACTTTAGGGGCGCCTGGGTGGCTCAGTCGTTAAGCGTCTGCCTTCGGCTCAGGTCATGATCCCAGGGTCCTGGGATCGAGCCCCGCATCGGGCTCCCTGCTCGACGGGAAGCCTGCTTCTCCCTCTCCTACTCCCCCTGCTTCTGTTCCCTCTCTTGCTGTGTCTCTCTCTGTCAAATAAATAAATAAAATCTTTAAAAAAAAAAAAAAGAAATATCACTTTAA
>NW_027917670.1:0-229 GCF_054177405.1 Leptonychotes weddellii
CCCCTATGTTTATTGCAGCATTAATTACAATAGCCAAACTATGGAAGCAGCCTAAGGGTCCATCGACTGATGAATGGATAAAGAAGAGGTGATATATATATACAATGGAATACTATTCAGCCATAAAAAGAATGAAATCTTGCCATTTGCAACAACACGGATGGATCTAGAGAGTATAATGCTAAACGAAATAAGTTAGTCAGAGAAAGACAAAGACCATATGATTTCA
>NW_027917671.1:0-229 GCF_054177405.1 Leptonychotes weddellii
GAGAGCACGAGCTGGGGCAGGGGGCAGAGGGAGAAGGAAGCTCCCTGCTGAGCAGGGACCCTGATATTGGGCTTGATGCGGAGCTTGAATCCAGGACCCTGAGATCATGACCTGAGCTGAAGGCAGATGCTTAACCCACTGAGCCACCCAGGCGCCCCATGTGTCTTATATTTTATTTTATTTATTTATTTATTTATTTTTTAAAAGATTTTATTTATTTATTTGACAG
>NW_027917672.1:0-1396 GCF_054177405.1 Leptonychotes weddellii
TTTCTTTCATGAGTATTTTATAGTTTCCAGAATAGAGATTGCCTCTTTGGTTAGATTTATTCGTAGGTATCTTATGGTTTTGGGTGCAATTGTAAATGGGATCAACTCCTTAATTTTCTTTCTTCTGTCTTGTTGTTGGCGTATAGGAATGCCACTGATTTCTGTGCATTGATTTTATATCCTGCCACTTGACTGAATTCCTGTATGAGTTCTAGCAGTTTTGGGGTGGAGTCTTTGGGGTTTTCCACATAAAATATCATATCATCTGCAAAGAGTGACATTTTGACTTCTTTGCTGATTCAGATGCCTTTTATTTTTTTTGTTGTTGTTGTCTGATTGCTGTGGCTAGGACTTCTAGAACTATGTTGAATAGCAGTGGTGATAGTGAACATCCCTGCCATGTTCCTGACCTTAGGGGGAAAGCTCTCAGTTCTTCCCCATTGAGAATGATATTCGCTGTGGGTTTTTCATAGATGGCTTTTATGATATTGAGGTATGTACCCTCTATCCCTATACTCTGGAGAGTTTTGATCAAGAAAGGATGCTGTACTTTGTCAAATGCTTTTTCTGCATCTATTGAGGATCATATGGTTCTTGTTCTTTCTTTTATTAATGTATTGCATCACATTGATTGATTTGCGGATGTTGAATCAACCTTTTAGCCCAGGAATAAATCCCACTTGGTTGTGGTGAATAATCCTTTTAATGTACTGTTGGGTCTTATTGGCTAGTATTTTGGTGAGAATTTTTGCATCCATGTTCATCAAGGATATTGGTCTATAATTCTCCTTTTTGATGGAGTCTTTCTCTGGTTTTGGGATCAAGGTAATGTTGACCTCATAAAACAAGTTTGGAAGTTTTCCTTCCATTTCTATTTTTTGGAACAGTTTCAGAAGAATAAGTATTAATTCTTGTTTAAATGTTTGGTAGAATTCCCCTGGGAAGCCATCTGGTCCTGGGCTCTTGTTTATTGGGAGATTTTTGATGACTGCTTCAATTTCCTTAGTGGTTATAGGTCTGTTCAGGTTTTCTATTTCTTCCTGGGTCAGTTTTGGTAGTTGATACATCTCTAGGAATGCATCCATTTCTTCCAGATTATCTAATTTGCTGGCATACAGTGGCTCATAATATGTTCTTATAATTGTATTTCTTTGGTGTTGGTTGTGATCTCTCCTCTTTCATTCATGATTTTGTTGATTTGGGTCATTTCCGTTTTCTTTTTGATAAGTCTGGCTAGGGGTTTATCAATTTTGTTATTTATTTCAAAGAACCAGCTCCTAGTTTCGTTATCTGTTCTACTGTTCTTTTGGTTTCTATTTCATTGATTTCTGCTCTGGTCTTTATGATTTCTCTTCTCCTGCTGGCTTTAGGCTTTATTTGCTGTTCTTTCTCCAGC
>NW_027917673.1:0-229 GCF_054177405.1 Leptonychotes weddellii
CTCATTGTAGTTTTAATTTTTAGTTCCCCGGTGATAAAGGAATACTTTTATGGCCATTTGAGCATCACCTTTTGCAAAGTTAGGCCAGGAACTTAGTTAACCTCTCCTCCTTTAATTTGTTCTCCCAGCAAACATCTGAGTTTCTCACTTTAGAGTGGAGACTGGGGCCCAGAGAGGTGGAATAATTTTTCCCTGGTAAGAGGCAGAACTGGGATTTGAATCCAGGTCT
>NW_027917674.1:0-229 GCF_054177405.1 Leptonychotes weddellii
ACCCGGTTTGTCAGAGAGAATGCCCCAGCTCAGAGGGAGCGGGGCCCTGTGCTCACTGACCCTCTGCAGCCCCAGGCCTCACTGTCCCGGCTGACAGCAGACGAAGGTGAAGGCCAGGGCCTGGCCGTGGGGAGGCAGGTGAAGCCTGGCATCTCCCTGCCCTGGTAGGCCTACTCTCCAGAAAGGACTCCCCATCAGAGCTTTACACTCAGGGAAGACTCTATGGGGG
>NW_027917675.1:0-229 GCF_054177405.1 Leptonychotes weddellii
CAGAGGTGGCCGGTGGCCTCTGAGAGCAAATACAGCCAAGAAGCAGGCTGAAAGCTCCTGCAGGGAGAGATGACGAGGAGCTTGCTAGAAATGCAGACTCCCAGGTGCCCAGGCCCTGTGTCAGAACCTGAACTTTAGTGAGGCCCCTGGGGGACTCAGAGGCTCACCCCAGGCTGACAGGCAAAGGCCCTAGCTGGGAGGCTGGGGGAGGGGGAGAGATGGCTGGGGG
>NW_027917676.1:0-229 GCF_054177405.1 Leptonychotes weddellii
AATAAAGTGCAAAAATAAATCCACACAAATATGGTTAATTGTTTTTGACAAAGGAGAATGGCAATTCTTTGGAGAAAAGATAGTTTTTTCAATAAACGATGTTGGAACAATTGGACATCCATATGCAAAAGAATGAACCTGACCTCTACCTCACTTCTTGTATAAAAATAAACTTGGGGATGTGAGGGCGATCTGGCTGTGACATCTGTCACCCCATTGATCGCCAGGG
>NW_027917677.1:0-229 GCF_054177405.1 Leptonychotes weddellii
CCCCCCCCCCCCCCCCCCCCCCCCCCCCCCACCGCGCCTGCTGCTGAGTGCACGTAATGTCTCCTGGCAGGTAATAACCGATTATAACAGCAAGTAGGCCCTTCATCTGGTCTGACCCCTTCCGTCTCCTTCCCAGCCTCTTCACTTCTTTTAGATTGACTCTTTCACGTCTTCTACCTCACGCCTACCGTTAATTAGACAAGGAAATGTCCGATTTCATGTAGATGGC
>NW_027917678.1:0-229 GCF_054177405.1 Leptonychotes weddellii
TATTTGAGAGAGAGAGAGAGAGCACGAGAGGGGGGAGGGTCAGAGGGAGAAGCAGACTCCCTGCCGAGCAGGGAGCCCGATGCGGGACTCGATCCCGGGACTCCAGGATCATGACCTGAGCCGAAGGCAGTCGCTTAACCAACTGAGCCACCCAGGTGCCCCAAAAAAGTAGAAATTTCTTGAAGACTACTTAAAAAAAATTTTTTTTTAACTAGTGAAAACCTTTAGC
>NW_027917679.1:0-229 GCF_054177405.1 Leptonychotes weddellii
AGGGGCCAGACTGTGTTCTAGGGCCTATCAATATAAACAATGATAAAAAACAGACCCAAACTCTTGACTCCAGGGAATTTACCTCCCAATGAGGAGAGACAAAAAACTGGAAGTAATAAGAAATGTGTCATGTTTAACGGCACAGTAAATAGCACTGGGAAAAACAAAGCAGCTAAAGGGATAGAGATTTATCAGGAGGAAGCCTGCAACTTTAAATCAGACCCAGACC
>NW_027917680.1:0-229 GCF_054177405.1 Leptonychotes weddellii
TAAGTTAAATGGAGATAAGTAATATGCCTGATAGAGAATTCAAAGTAATGATCATAAAAATACTCATCGGACTTGAGAAAAGAGTGGAGGACATCGGTGAGACCCCTAAAAAAGAGATAAAAAAGAAACAGTCAGGGATAAAGAACATAATAAATGAAATAAAAAATACACTGAATGGGGATGCCTGGGTGGCTCAGTCGTCTAAGCATCTGCCTTCAGCTCAAGTCAT
>NW_027917681.1:0-229 GCF_054177405.1 Leptonychotes weddellii
TTTTTTTCACATTAATGTTTTCATTTTTTTCCAAATAAATACCCAGAAGTGGAACTGCTGGATCATATAGTAGTTTTAGTTTTAATTTTTTGAGGAATGTCCATACTGTTTTCCATAGTAAGTGCACCAATTTATATTCTCAGCAACTAGGCACAAGGGTTACCTTCTCTCCACATCCTTGCCAACGCTTGTAATTTCTAGTCCTTTTGATAATGGCCATTCTAACATG
>NW_027917682.1:0-229 GCF_054177405.1 Leptonychotes weddellii
AGGAGTGGGGGCTCCACGCACAACCTGCCACCCTCCCCCTCCCCCTTCTCTCCCAGGCCAGCCCCTCCCTCAGGTCCTCAGCCCTGTGTCTCTCCCTTCAGCCCTGCCCCGGGCCCACCTGTGTCACCCCGGCTGTGTGTGCGGTTACTATAGCAGCGACCCGAGCTCCTGGGCACAAAGTGGCACACGGGCCGGAGCGGGAATGCGGCCGCGCGGTTCTGGGCCGGCC
>NW_027917683.1:0-1396 GCF_054177405.1 Leptonychotes weddellii
GAGTTAAGACACATGAAGTTCTTAGAACATTACCTGGCCTATAGTATGTGCTATGTGATTCTTTGGTCTTAGTATTTGCATTTCCCTGATGAGGAACACAGAGAAAAATGACCTGAAGTCACACCAATCCAGTGTCACACTAATCCAATGTCACACATCTAATGAGACTTGGGACAGGCTGAACAAGATGTACCTCCCAACATTGCCTTTAGGATATGACTACTGAAAAAATCCAAATTTTTAAATAAAATGCATATTTTAGATGTCCTTCCCTAAGTATGCTTGAAGCCTCTTGACTATAACTGTAAACTGGCTAGTAATTACTAAAAAAACTCTATGTTATTCTTGGGGCACCTGCGTGGGCTTTGGGTCCAGAGACCCTATCTCTGGGTCCTGGCATCGAGCCCTGCGTCAAGCTCCCTGCTCGGCGGGAAGCCTGCTTCTCCCTCTCCCACTCCCCCTGCTTGTGTTCCCTCTCTCGCTGTCTCTCTCTGTCAAATAAATAAATAAAATCTTTAAAAATAAATAAAGTAGCTTACTCTGTTGTAGTGCATCAAACCACTGTCATTAGTGATGACATACCAAGATTGATGGTCGAGACCAATGTGTGACCAAGAAACCATTTTCCAGTACAAATGGCCTTTTCTTTGCAAATGTAAAGGAAAAAAAGAGGTCCCGTTATTAATATTTACGATTTAATCAAGGTCAGTGTTCATAGAGCAGTCCTGTAAAACCACTTACATGCTGTATATGATCACAAAGGAAAAGCAGCTGTTCACCCCTCTATATATATCTTCATTTTAATATTTTACTTAAAACTTTAGTAACTTGAACAAGATATGCCCCCAAAGAGGTTATTCTATTTCTGCCAGGCTTTAGCATTATTTTATAATTCATATCAAAAATCAAGCTAACTAATTTCTTCCTGAAGATACTGAAATAATACTGGATTATTTATATGATGACAGTGGTAGTGATGGTGATACTGATCTAACACTTAACTTTGCACTTCTTAAAAATCATTTTATACAGGGGCACCTGGGTGGCTCAGTCGGTTGGGCGACTGCCTTCGGCTCAGGTCGTGATCCTGGAGTCCCGGGATCGAGTCCCGCGTCGGGCTCCCTGCTCGGCGGGGAGCCTGCTTCTCCCTCTGACCCTCCCCCCTCTCATGTGCTCTCTCTCTCTCTCATTCTGTCTCAAATAAATAAATAAAATCTTAAAAAAAAAGAAAGAAATCAACCCTTTATGTGGCACCTGGGTGGCTCAGTTGGTTAAGCGACTGCCTTCAGCTCAGGTCATGATCCTGGAGTCCCGGGATCGAGTCCCGCATCGGGCTCCCTGCTCGGCGGGGAGTCTGCTTCTCCCTCTGACTCTCCCCCCTCTCATGTGCTCTCTC
>NW_027917684.1:0-229 GCF_054177405.1 Leptonychotes weddellii
AAAAATTCTTCTTTAATTTCCTGGTTGACTGATCATCAGTAGACTTTTCTATTAGTGATTGCTATAATGATTTCTATTAGTAATCTTGTATTTGTGATTAAAGCAACAGTAGTTATTCAATATTCATGTAGAATTTGTACATCTGAGAAAAGTGGAAAAGAAAATGTCTTTCTCTGAATTTCTTCTAGAATTTAATATTGAAAAATGCCAACTTCAAAATATATATGAT
>NW_027917685.1:0-229 GCF_054177405.1 Leptonychotes weddellii
AAAAAAAAAAACCACCTATGGACAACAGAAGAAGATAAATAATAAAGATCAGAGCAGAAATAAATGATATAGAAACAAACAAAGCAAACAAAGAAGAAAACTCCACTGTAGAATAGATCAATGAAATCAGGAGCTGGTTCTTTGAATAAAAATAATAAAATTGATAAACCCCTACCAGACTTATCAAAAAGAAAAGAGAAAGCACCTAAGTAAATAAAATCACAAAGGA
>NW_027917686.1:0-229 GCF_054177405.1 Leptonychotes weddellii
ATGTCTGCTTTAAGGCCACCAGGTGGCATCAAATGATAGGGCTCCCAAGGGAGTTAAATGGCAGCCAAGACTTGGGTCTATTGAGGACTGGATTGATGCCAATGTTAACTCTCACCTGTGATTTCCATATGGTTCATAATGTTCCTTCATGCTCACGAAACAGCTTGGGCCCCCTACATCCTAAGTGTTCAATAATGGTCTCCAGCTCTGATTAATCCATGGTTAAACC
>NW_027917687.1:0-229 GCF_054177405.1 Leptonychotes weddellii
GCACTTTTATGGAGAAGAGGGCCACACCCTGAGAGTTCTGTGCACAGTGAAAGATCCTGATAACCCACAACCAAGACCTACAGTCTGGACACGCAGTTCTGCACAACCATCCCTCACACTCCCAGATGCTAGTGAGGGTCCCCAAGGTACCACATCGGATCTGAAAAATGCCCAGATGTACTTGCCATTTTACCATAGGGACTGCCCTGATCTGGTTACACCAGGCCCC
>NW_027917688.1:0-229 GCF_054177405.1 Leptonychotes weddellii
ACTTCCCGTGAAGATGGTGCTTCTGCCCTGGTGGACAGCCCCTTTGCAGTGTCACTGGTCATAAATGGACAACTTTCTCTAGTCCAGAGCCTGGGGCGGGGGAAGCCCACCTCTCATTTATCCACTAAACAAAAATCAGTTGTACACACTTCGGGGACAGAATGCTTCAATAGGCACTTTGGGGCCACCTATAAACAGATGGGAGTCAACAGCATTTTCAAAAATAACT
>NW_027917689.1:0-229 GCF_054177405.1 Leptonychotes weddellii
AGTGGTACCCCACACCACACTGACCGGCACGTAGTGGGTCCTCACGTTTCTGAACGGGTGAGTACATATCTTAGCCATCACTCTGCAGTCAGCACAATCCTTGATTCTCAGAGGAAGAAAAAACCAGATCTGATTGTTAATACTGTGCTGGATATTGACACTTCTCCCAGCCACATGTATTTACCTGAGTCAAATGTGATACCATCACTGATTCCCAAAGATATCATGT
>NW_027917690.1:0-229 GCF_054177405.1 Leptonychotes weddellii
AAACAAACTGAGGGTTCTAGAGGGGAGGGCGGTGGGAGGATGGGTTGGCCTGGTGGTGGGTATTGAGGAGGGCACGTTCTGCATGGAGCACTGGGTGTTGTGCACGAACAATGAATCATGGAACACTTCATCTAGAACTAATGATGTAATGTATGGGGATTAACATAAGAATAAAAAAATAAATAAAACGTTAAAAAAAATTAACTAGATAGATAGATAAATAAATAAA
>NW_027917691.1:0-229 GCF_054177405.1 Leptonychotes weddellii
CTCTACTTTTCAAAGCACATGTTCTGCCATTGCAAAGATGATCCCTAATAGGAGCTAAAAGGCTCTCCTATTGGACTGTCTGATGCTTGCCTCCATGCATGAGGGTGGCCAGCTCTGGCCCAGATGTGCTTGCACATGTGGAAGGCTGGTGGGCACCTTTGTTGTCTAAGTTCCTGCAAATGAAAAGGACAATCATTTCCAGAGTTCTCAGCTCATTAGACCTAATGAT
>NW_027917692.1:0-229 GCF_054177405.1 Leptonychotes weddellii
CTCCTCCGCCATCTTTCCTTCTCCTGCAGCAATAAAATATTTTAAAATTAAGGTATGTACATTTTTTAGATGAGATGCTATTGCACACTTGATAGACTACAGTATAGTGTAGACATAACTTTTATATGCATTGGAAAACCAAAAAATTCCTTTGACTATTGCAATATTTGCTTTATTGTGGTGGTCTGGAACTAAACCTGCAATATATCTGAGGTATGCCTGCAGTTTT
>NW_027917693.1:0-1396 GCF_054177405.1 Leptonychotes weddellii
TTCCTCAAAAAGTTAAAAATAGAGCTACCCTACAACCCAGCAATTGCACTACTAGGAATTTATCCCAAAGATACAAATGTAGTGATCCAAAGGGGCACATGCACTCCAACGTTTCCAGGAGCAATATCCACAATAGCCAAACAATGGAAAGGGCCCAGATGTCCATGGACAGATGAATGGATAAAGATATATATATATATAAAGATATATATATATATAAAGTGTTTTATATATATATATATATACACACACACACACACACAATGGAATACTACTCAGACATCAAAAGAATGAAATCTTGCCATTTGCAATGATGTGGATGGAACTAGAGGGTACTATGCTAAGCAAATAAGTCAGTCAGAGAAAGACAATTATCATATCACTCGTGGAATTTAGGAAACAAAACAGAGGATCATAGTGGAAGGGATGGAATAATAAAACAATAGGAAATCAGAGAGGGAAACAAATCATAAGAGACTCTTAATCATAGGAAACTGTTGCTGGAGGGGAGAAGTGTGGGGGATGGGGTAACTGGGTGATGGACATTAAGTAGGGCATGTGATATAATTAGCACTGGGTATTATATAAGACTGGTGAATCACTGACCTCTACTTCTGAAACTAATAATACATTATATGGGGGTGCCTGGGTGGCTCAGATGGTTAAGTGTCTGCCTTCAGCTCAGGTCATGATCCCAGTGTCCTGGGATCGAGCCCCGCATCAGGCTCCCTGCTCAGCGGGGAGCCTGCTTCTCCCTCTCCCTCTGCCTCTCTCCCTGCTCATGCTCTCTCTCTTTCTCTGTATCTCTGTGTCTCAAATGAATAAATAAAATCTTTAAAAAAAAAAAATAAATAAAATACATTATATGTTAATTAATTGAATTTGAATTTAAAAAACAGCAAAAAAAAAGGGATTCCTCTCATCTAATTAATGAATACATCCATCACCTTATTTATTTATTTATTTATTTATTTATTTATTTATTTATTTATTTATTTATGGTGAGTACATTTAAGTTATACTCTAACATATTTCAATAAGGCAGTACAGTATTATCAACTATAGTCACCACATTAAACATTAAATGCTGAGACGTTATTTATCTTAGAGCTGAAAGTTTATACCCTTTTATAAACATCTCCATGTTTTCCCTACCCTGCAGCCTCGGGCAACCACTTCTTTTTTTTTTTTTTATTCTAATGTTAATCCCCATACATTACATCATTAGTTCTAGATGAAGTGTTCCATGATTCATTGTTCGTGCACAACACCCAGTGCTCCATGCAGAACGTGCCCTCCTCAATACCCACCACCAGGCCAACCCATCCTCCCACCCCCCTCCCCTCTAGAACCCTCAGTTTGTTTTTCAGAGTCCATCGTCTCTCATGGTTCGTCC
>NW_027917694.1:0-229 GCF_054177405.1 Leptonychotes weddellii
GAGATTCAACAGTCTTGCACAATTCACAGCGCTTACCAGAGCACATACCCTCCCCAGTGTCTATCACCCAGTCACCCCATCCCTCACACCCCACCCCCCACTCCAGCAACCCTCAGTTTGTTTCCTGCAATTAAGAATAGGAAGGCCTATTCTTAGATCTCTCCAGACATATGGATCAGAAACCCCAAGGGTGGGGCCCAGCTACCTATGGGTTAACAAGCCCTCAGGT
>NW_027917695.1:0-229 GCF_054177405.1 Leptonychotes weddellii
CATAAATGCATCAGAGTTCACAGCTGAAACAGACACGGACTGAGTCATTTAAATTTCTGTAAGTGGCTCTAAGAGGCCTCTTCAGCAGACGAAGTCAACAGACTGCCTGAAGAACCTAGGAAAGCAACACCAAAGATGCCGTTGTAGGGGCAGAGTCTCAGTCACAGGCTCTTTGGGTGAAAGCACACAAGGCATGGACAGACATCCTCGATGCCTTGCCTGATGGACT
>NW_027917696.1:0-229 GCF_054177405.1 Leptonychotes weddellii
ACAGTCCTCACCTCACGTGTGGATTGTGTGGGCTCAGCGGGAAAGTACACGGGGCGCTGAGTGCGGTGAGCCCTCCGTGGGTGGCAGCCATTAGAACGTGTTAAATTGTAGGGCACTGGTCCCAGGACTCAGTACAGAACCTTGGTAATTAGCATTTAGTGGTCTGATCATGGAGATGCCTCCCTCCTGAGCTTGGACTGGAATTTCACACGCAAACTAAAGAGCTGAA
>NW_027917697.1:0-229 GCF_054177405.1 Leptonychotes weddellii
CGGTGCTTACCTCCCACCCAGCTCTTTGTTCCCGTGCCTTCTTGTCGGGGGCAGGGAAGTGCTCGGGTCACCTCGTGAATGGTGGAAAAGGGAGTTAGGGAGAAAGAATCTTACATCGTCAACTATCTGCTCTGTGTACCAGACCATTCCAGGATTGAGTGTTATTTCTCACAACTCTGTGGGCTGACCACAGACTTCTTCTGGTCTCACGCTGGGTGACTCATGCATT
>NW_027917698.1:0-229 GCF_054177405.1 Leptonychotes weddellii
GCAGTGGGGGGCAGGTTCACCCAAGGCCTGGCATGAGAGTGGTCCTCCTTCCTAGAGTCGTGGCTAGGACACCTCTGCGGGGCTGCCCCCAAGTGGCAGGGTGGGGCGGAGGGGCTCGTGCCTGGGGTCCTGTCTCCCCCATTGGATGTCAGCACATAAGGACTGGGATTTCTGTTGTTTTAGCCCAAGAGCCTAGAAGAGGGCTCAACGACGCAGAAATCTCCAGGCA
>NW_027917699.1:0-229 GCF_054177405.1 Leptonychotes weddellii
TAATGATGAGATTTTATTATCACAATTAATTATTTTTAAGAAGAGATTCTCTTCTGTCTTTGCCTCCATGCTAGTATTATTACTCTTAAGATTTGATTTAGAAGCTATCTCTTGAAAATGATATACTAGAGCTTTACTTTTAGCTGTATTTCGATTTATCTGCAGTGTTCATAAAACTGTAGAATACTTTTTTTTTTTTTTTTTTAGATTTTATTTATTTGCGAGAGAG
>NW_027917700.1:0-229 GCF_054177405.1 Leptonychotes weddellii
AAAAGCATGAGATAAGGCTCCTGAGTCAAGTTGAGATCTGGTTGGAAAGACGAGCTGCTCATACATGAACCTGTCCGAGGTGGGGATGGGTAGATGCCCTGTCCACATAGAGACAACAAGAACATCAGGACGGTGGGTCCCCAAACCACCTGGGCCTCATTCCGGCATCCAGGACAGCAGACGTGGACATACAAGTGAACAGGACAGAAAAGAAGGGTTACAGTCGGGA
>NW_027917701.1:0-229 GCF_054177405.1 Leptonychotes weddellii
AAGAACTGCAAAATCCTAAGAGCAAGTTACAGCCTAGCTAAAGCCGAGATGGGGAGTTCATTGCCCAGTTAGCTGCCTGGCCCTCCGCAGAAGCGTGATCAGGAGGGGAGACCAATGAGGTGAGCCATTCTCAAAGCGTAGCCAGGATTCAGGGCTGTCTCCCTGCTTACCCATTCCAAATGTTAAAAAAAAAAAAAAATCAGCACCGACCTATAGGTTTATAATGGGC
>NW_027917702.1:0-229 GCF_054177405.1 Leptonychotes weddellii
AAGATAGGGCAAATTGGGGATCTGCAGACGGTCGGTGTCTGCCTTGCCCCCTGACAAACGGATGACTTCTACTGCTGAGCTCCTCTATGTGACTCACAGGGATTTCCACTGGGTAGCAAGCATTTCCTTAATACTCCCCTCTTTCGGTTCAAGTTCAAGAGGAAGTGCGGGCATCAGCTATCCCCTCTCAGCAACTCTCGGTCCTGCCCCTACCCGCTCTGCTCACAAG
>NW_027917703.1:0-1396 GCF_054177405.1 Leptonychotes weddellii
TTTTTTGAAATACCTTTCTCTCTCCTTTTGGGATTTCGATTTCATGTATGTTGGTATCCTTGATGTTATCTCCTAAATCTTTGATCATTCTTTTCAATCTTACTTTCTCTTTCTCAAATTGGATTAGATTATTTTCGTTGATCTAGTATCAAGTTTCCCAATTTTTTTGCCATTTTAAATTTGCTGTTGTGTCCATCTAGTAAAATTCTCATTTCAGTTATTGTGCTTTTCACGTGTATATTCCATTTGGTTCATTTTGTAGTTTTTGAGTTCTCTGTTGAAATTCCTTATTTGTTGACTCTTGTCATAGTATTATCCCTTTAATTCTTGCATATAGTATTCTTTAATTCTTTGAGTGTATTTGTAATCACCACTTAGAATTTTTTTTAGATATACTTATTTATTTTGGAGAGAGAGCATGGGGGGTAGGGGCAGAGGAAGAGGGAGAGAATCTCAAGCAGACTCCCTACAGAGAGGGGAGCCTCATTAGGGGCTGATCTCACCACCCTGAGATCATGACCTGAGCTGAAATCAAGTCAGACATTTAACCGACTGAGCCACTGAGGTGCCCCACCCACTTTGAAATTTTTTTTCTGCTAAATCCAACTTCAGTGTTGGGGCACCTGGGTGGCTCAGTCGGCTAAGCATCTGCCTTTGGCTCCGGTCATGTTCCCGGGGTCCTGGGGTCAAGCCCCACATCGGGCTCCCTGCTCAGCGGGGAATCTGCTTCTCCCTCTGCCTGCCACTCCCCCTGCTGTGCTCTCCCTCTCTCCTTCTCTCTCTGTCAAATAAATAAATAAAAATGTTTAAAAAAAATTAAATCCAACATCAATGTTGGTTTTACTGACTGCCTTTTTCTTCCTTTGTTGAGGTCACAGTGTTTTTTTTTTGTTTTGTTTGTTTTGCTCTGTTTATTGGTGTGCTTGACTTTTTGTTGTTATAATTAAAAACTGGATATTGGGGGGGCGGAGCAAGATGGCGGAGGAGTAGGAGACCTGGATTTCGTCTCCTCTCAGGAATTCAGCTGGATAGGGATCAAATCATTCTGAACACCTACAAACTCAACAGGAGACCAAAGAAAAGAACAGCAACAACTCTCTCATCAGAAAAGCGACCACTTTCTGGAAGGTAGGACGTGCGGAGAAGTGAATCCGAGGCGATATTCGGGAGGAGAGACGGCGGGGGAGGGGCCTCCGTCGGCCGCTTCTGGCAAGTGATAGAACCACGGAGCACAAAATCGGAACTTTTAAAAGTCTGCTCAGCTGAGGGACGTCACTCCAGTGGCTAAGCAGGGGGTGGAACCCTCCGGGACAGTGCGGTCTCAGGACCCTCGGGGTCACAGAAAGACCGGGGGTGCCTGAGTGTGGCAGAGCTCCCAGGTAACAGAGCAGGGAAG
>NW_027917704.1:0-229 GCF_054177405.1 Leptonychotes weddellii
CAGGGAGCCCCAAGGAGCCATTTGAGTTTAGTGATTCTTTTAAGCTACAAGTTCACGTTCATCATAAAAAGGCCTTGCATTTATGTCCCTACAGGGCAATAATAAAACTAATCCACCCTCCAGTAAACTTAGCCAATGATTAATCAATGGCAGATAAAGTCATCATAAACTGGAGAGAATGAGGATTTAAAAAAAAAAAAGCAACAAGTTGTAATGCCGTCTTACTCTG
>NW_027917705.1:0-229 GCF_054177405.1 Leptonychotes weddellii
TAAGAAACATACTTTCCTGTCAACCCGAATAAAGAGGTAAACTGAGGCAAGCTCCACCGACCAGACCCTGAGCTCATTTGGGAACAGCGGAGGGATTGCAGCTGGGGAGACGGGCGCTGTAGCGAGCGGCCAGGAGCCCATGGAAGGCCCGGGACGGCTGCACGCACGGGCGGGAGTGCAAAGAGGGGGCGTCCAGCCTGAGTCCCAGCAGTGAGTGAGTTCCCTGGCT
>NW_027917706.1:0-229 GCF_054177405.1 Leptonychotes weddellii
GGCTCCCTGCTCCGCGGGGAGTCTGCTTCTCCCTCTCCCACTCCCCCTGCTTGTGTTCCCTCTCTCGCTGTGTCTCTCTCTGTCAAATAAATAAATAAAATCTTAAAAAAAAAAAAAAAAAAAAATTCCCAGTAAGAAACAAATGTCTCATTTACAATCTAATCGATCATAGTAATAAGCTTAAAAAGATACCAAATATAGAATTTTAAAAATCCCTACAAAATAATAA
>NW_027917707.1:0-229 GCF_054177405.1 Leptonychotes weddellii
AGGGATAGAGAGTACAATAGGAAAATAGAGTGAACTAAAAGAAGAGTAATTTTTAAAATAGTGAGATAATTATTGTCTGGAGGTAGAACTGATGAGTAAAATGATACCAAGTTTACCTCCTTAAAAAACAGAGGTTCAGTAAGAATAAGCATTTTACATCTAAGAGAACTGTAGAGGATATTACCACCTCATAGGTGAGCCCCATTTTTATTGTCATAAAAATATGGGG
>NW_027917708.1:0-229 GCF_054177405.1 Leptonychotes weddellii
ATTTCTCCTGCATGACTGCTTTCTAGCTCAGCCATCGGTTTTCCTCCTGCATCTAGACTCAAACTGAAACAGTAACGCTTCCCAGATCTCAAGCTTGCTGGCCTTTGGACTGGAACTCTACCATCAGCTCTTCAGTTCTCTAGCTTGTGGACTGTAGATCTTGGGGCTTGTCAGCCTCCATTATTGCATGACACAATTCCTTATTATATATTTATATATTTCCCATTGG
>NW_027917709.1:0-229 GCF_054177405.1 Leptonychotes weddellii
ATACATATAAATATAAATACATATACACACATACACACATATATACATATATACACATATGTACATATAAATATATAATATAAATATATATAAATATAAATTTAATATATATAAATATATATAAAAATATATACACATATATACACACAAATATACATAAATATACATACAAATATACATACAAATATATATATATATATAAATATATATATAAATAAAATAAAACCCT
>NW_027917710.1:0-229 GCF_054177405.1 Leptonychotes weddellii
GTCATGATCTTGGAGTCCCGGGATCGAGTCCCGCATCGGACTCCCTGCTCAGCAGGGAGTCTGCTTCTCCCTCTGATCCTCCCCCTCTCATGCTCTCTGTCTCCCATTCTCTCTCTCAGATAAATAAATAAAAAATCTTTAAAAAAAAAAAAAAATCTTGGGGCAGTGGCTTCCCCGTCCCTCATTCGGAGCCAGCTGGGAGTCTAACCACAGGAGGGAAACTTCTTGC
>NW_027917711.1:0-229 GCF_054177405.1 Leptonychotes weddellii
CAGTCCCGACTCCCACGGCACCCACACTTCTGACCAAGCAGCTATAAATCAGGGGTTCCCACCACCCCCTCTGGTTCAGGGACGTGCTAGAGCAGCTCACAGAACTCTGGGACACAGTTTACTTACTAGATGACCTGTTTATCACAGGGGGTACGCCTCAGGAACACCAGAGGGAGGAGATGCACGGGACCGGGGATGGGGGTGTGCACAGAGCTTCCGTGCCCCTCCA
>NW_027917712.1:0-229 GCF_054177405.1 Leptonychotes weddellii
GGGCATGACTGTACAAGGTTGCTATTATCTGAACAGCTCCGAATCTTCCCTTCCCCGTGGAAAACTCCCTTTTCCTCCTCACTTAGGACCTGCCGACATAAAGGAATGGTCGGAAGAGTCTGAAAGGCTGTTTCCTCTATTTAGAGAAAGAGAAAATAAAAACACAGAAATGGAGGTATTTCTTACAAATCACACTCCAGTGTCTGCCAGACATGTGGACATAGGCATT
>NW_027917713.1:0-229 GCF_054177405.1 Leptonychotes weddellii
GATGAGAGAGTTGTTGCTCTTCTTTTCTTTGATCTCCTGTTGAGTTTGTAGGTGTTCAGAATGGTTTGATCCCTATCCAGCTGAATTCCTGAGAGGAGACGAAATCCAGGTCTCCTACTCCTCCGCCATCTTGCTCCGCCCCCCTCGGGGGATTTCTTAATGCCTATGTGTTTTCTTCCTCCATAGCTGATAAGACACTTTACCCTTTGGCCTGGCCTGGCATGTGGCC
>NW_027917714.1:0-1395 GCF_054177405.1 Leptonychotes weddellii
ATCCAGCTAGGCTGTCATTGAAAATAGAAGGAGAGATAAAAAGCTTCCAGGACAAACAAAAACTGAAGGAATTTGGAAACACAAAACCAGCCCTACAAGAAATATTGAAAGGGGTCCTCTAAGCAAAGACAGAGCCTAAAAGCAACATAGACCAGAAAGGAACACAGACAATAGACAGTAACAGTCACCTTACGGGCAATACAATGGCACTAAATTCCTATCTTTCAATAGTTACCCTGAATGTAAATGGGCTAAATGCCCCAATCAAAAGACACAGGCTATCAGATTGGATAAAAAAACAAGACCCATCGATATGCTGTCTGCAAGAGACTCATTTTAGACCCAAAGTCACCCCCAGATTGAAAGTGAAGGGGTGGAAAATCATTTACCATGCTAATGGGCACCAAAAGAAAGCTGGGCTGCCAATTCTTATATCAGACACATTAGATTTTAAACCAAAGACTGTAATAAGAGATGAAGTACCAAATCCTACTTAAAGGGTCTATCCAACAAGAAGATCTTACAATCATAAATATCTATGCCCCTAACATGGGAGCAGCCAATTATATAAGGCAATTAATAACAAAAACAAAGAAACATTTTGACAATAATACAATAATAGTGGGGGACTTTAACACCCCCCTCACTGAAATGGACAGGTAATATAAGCAAAAGATCAAAAAGCAAAAGATCAACAAGCAAATAAAGACTTTAAATGAAACACTGGACCAAATGGACTTCACAGATATATTCAGGCCATTCGATCCCAAAGCAACATAATACACATTCTTCTTTAGTACCAATGGAACATTCTCCAGAATAGATAAAATCCTAGGTCACAAATCAGGTCTCAACCGGTACCAAAAGATTGACATCATTCCCTGCATATTTTCAGACCACAATGCTTTGACACTAGAACTCAATCACAAGAGGAAACTCGGAAAGAACTTAAATACATGGAGGCTAAAGAGCATCCTACTAAAGAATGAATGGGCCAACCAGGAAATTAAAGAAGAATTAAAGAAATTCATGGAAACAAATGAACAGGAAAACACAACTCTTCAAAATCTTTGGGATACAACAAAGGCAGTCCTAAGAGGAAAGTACAGAGCAATACAAGCCTTTCTCAAGAAACAAGAAAGGTCTCAAATATGCATCCTAACCCTACACCTAAAAGAGTTAGAGAAAAAACAGCAAATAAAGCCTAAACCCATCAGGAGAAGAGAAATAATAAAGATCAGAGCAGAAATCAATGAAATAGAAACTAAAAGAACAGTAGAACAGATCAATGAAACTAGGAGCTGGTTCTTTGAAAGAATTAACAAGATTGATAAACCCATGGCCAGACTTACCAAAAAGAAAAGAGAAATGACCCAAATAAATAAAATCATGAAT
>NW_027917715.1:0-229 GCF_054177405.1 Leptonychotes weddellii
TCAGACTTGCAGGCCAGCCCCCTTGGGGCCCTTTCTCAGTAAACACAACGTTATCTTGATTTTGGGGGGGCTTAGGTGCAAGTTTACAATGGGATCTTTTTTATTGTTATGTTAATCACCACACATTACATCATTAGTTTTAGATGTAGTGTTCCATGATTCATTGTTTGCGTATAACACCCAGTGCTCCATGCAGAACATGCCCATTAAACCCATCACCAGGCTAACC
>NW_027917716.1:0-229 GCF_054177405.1 Leptonychotes weddellii
TGCTAGAACTCATACAGCAATTCAGCAACGTGGCAGGATATAAAATCAATGCACAGAACAGTGGCATTTCTATACTCTAACAATGAGACTGAAGAAAGGGAAATTAAAGAATAGATCCCATTTACAATTTTACCAAAAACCATAAGATACTTAGGAATAAACCTAACCAAAGAGGTAAGGGATCTGTACTCTAAAAACTTCAGAACACTTATGAAAGAAATTGAGCAAG
>NW_027917717.1:0-229 GCF_054177405.1 Leptonychotes weddellii
CCGAATAAAGGTTCATTTCTGGGCTCTCTATTCTCTTCCATTGGTCTATATGTCTGTTCCTGTGCTAGTACTACATGTTTTGATTACAGTTTTTTTTTTTTTTTTTAAAGGAGACAAATTTATTGAACATCCTGCAAAGGAGCAGCAGGTAGGACAGCAAAGGAGAGACTGCCTACACTAGTGTTTTTGCCTTTTTTTTAGAGAGGTGGGGGGAGGGGCAGAGGGAGAA
>NW_027917718.1:0-229 GCF_054177405.1 Leptonychotes weddellii
AACTGCTCCCCACGCGCCTGCGCGAGCTCCGGGCATTGGGAGCCGACGTCCACCACCTCCCGGGCGGCCCCACACGCGCCTGCGCCAGCGCCGGGACTTGCAGACGCCCGGGACCCTCGGAGCTGTTCACGCGCTTGCGCGAGCGCTAGGACTGCGTACTGAGGCCGCGGAGGCCACGCCCCGGAGGGCTCTACAGAGCTCGGCAGAAGCCGGAGCCCGCCTGAGGCAG
>NW_027917719.1:0-229 GCF_054177405.1 Leptonychotes weddellii
GCCACACTGAGCCCCAGCTGTTCTAATAGTCGAGTTATGAGAATACCTTAATACTAATACTACCAATTCTTAGTTATACTGTGCTGATAAGTCACTTCATGAATCACTTAGATTCTTGCTTCTGTTCCTTTTTCTTCATTCTGCCAGCTGGCAACCAAACCAAGGAAGATGAAACTCAACCATCCTTGTTCCTTGTCACGTTCCTTAATGGGGAAAAGGTTAAAACAAA
>NW_027917720.1:0-229 GCF_054177405.1 Leptonychotes weddellii
TCTCATTCTACAGCCAAGAGAAGGAGTCTAGGTCAGATTCCCACATAGGAGGGATGGGGTCATTGAGGAAACAAGGATTAAGTGACCTGCCCAGGGTCATATGGATAAGAAGGCATAGAGCTGATACTTTTGATGCAAGGCTATCAGTGACTCCATGACTCCATGCCATCTCAGGAGAGAGCAGTAAGCACCATACTTTAGCTGTAGCTTCTTTGTTCCAACAAAATGA
>NW_027917721.1:0-229 GCF_054177405.1 Leptonychotes weddellii
TCCTCCTTGAGGTAGGCTTCAGGGAGGTGTGATCGGATCATTGCTGTCACGGCTGTCGTGTCGCATGCTGTATTTGCACTTAGGTTTGGACTCTAGGGACAAAACCGGAAGTTACCACTCCTCTGTCCTCACACCACAGTGATGCCCAAGGGTCCTCATCAGAGGGTGGTGAGACTCTTTCAGGCCACCCAGACCTGAGCCAGATGACACATCCCTCCTCCAACGGCTC
>NW_027917722.1:0-229 GCF_054177405.1 Leptonychotes weddellii
TATGGACTACATCTTTATCCATTTGTCTGTTGAAGGGCATCTCGGCTCTTTCCACAGTTTGGCTAATGCTGACATTGATGCTATGAACATTGGGGTGCATATGACCCTTCTTTTCACTACATCTGTGTCTTTGGGGTAAATACCCAGGAGGGCAATTGCTGGGTCATAGTGTAGCTCTATTTTTAATTTTTTTGAGGCACCTCCACACTGTTTTCCAAAGTGGCTGTAC
>NW_027917723.1:0-229 GCF_054177405.1 Leptonychotes weddellii
CCCCGAGCTGAGAGCCCGCGCCTGGGCTCTGCCTCTGCAGCCGGCTTCCCTGCTCCGTTACCTGGGAGCTCTGCCACACTCAGGCACCCCCGGTCTTTCTGTGACCCCGAGGGTCCTGAGACCACACTGTCCTGAGGGTTCCACCCCCCGCTTAGCCACTGGAGTGACGTCCCTCAGCAGAGCCGACTTCTGAACGTTCAGATTTTGTGCTCCGGGGCTCTATCACTTG
>NW_027917724.1:0-229 GCF_054177405.1 Leptonychotes weddellii
AACATTTCCATAATAAAACGTGTTTCCTGGGGTTCACTCTTTCCTTCCTCCTTGACTTCCTCCCTTCCTTCCTCCATTCCTCCCTCCCTCTCTCCCTCCCTCTGTTCCTTCCTTCTTTCCTTCATTCCTTCCTTCCTTTTCTTGTTTCCTCTTCCTTTCTTTTCTTCTTCCTTTCTCTCTTTTCTTTCTTTCTTTCTTCCTTCTTTCTTTCTTTCTTTCTTTTTCTCTT
>NW_027917725.1:0-1395 GCF_054177405.1 Leptonychotes weddellii
GGGCAGAGGGAGAAGGAGAGAGAGAATCTCAAGCAGGCTCCACACACAGCACGGAGCCTGACACGGGGTTTGATCCCACGACCCTGAGATCATGACCTGAGCTGAAATCAAGAGTTGGACGCTTAACCAACTGAGCTACCCAGGTGCCCTCTCTCTGTGTTTCTAAATAAGATGCTTATACAATTATTTCTTTTTTTTTCAGTTTTATATATTATGAATATATCTACTACTATGGAAGATGATGGTTTAGCTCTCACATCTCCCTCCACCTGACATTCACACTTCCTTTCCTTACATCCTCTTATCATAGACACATCAAAATCTTTTATTTTATCAGTATTCAGCATTTATATTATTATGACCAAAGGAGCATTGTTCACAACTGGGCCACGTAATATATCATGATTATCTTTCCTTTCTTGTACAGCTTCCCCCCCCCAATTTTTAATTGTCTCTCTGTCTTTTTAAAGTTTTTATTTATTTAAGTAATCTCTACACCCAATGTGGGGCTTGAAGTCATGACCCTGAGATCAAGAGTCGCATGCTCTTTCGACTGAGCCAGCTAGGTGCCCCTAGTTGTCTTATTCTTTTTATTTGCTTAGTTTTTATGAGCCTATAACAAATTCATCCCTAAACTTTCTGCCAGATAGGTATAACTCCTCCCAGATCGTTTGATACTGCTAAGTACTGTAGTGAACTTCAGTTTAGGGTACATGAAACCCCAGGAGTGCACAAAGACTTTTCAGGGAGTATACAGGTTTGGGTTAAAAAAAAAAAAAACGTTTATAACACACCTTAAAAATACAAAGTACATGGGTGCCTGGGTGGCTCAGTCAGTTAAGTGTCCAACTCTTGATTTTGGCTCAGGTCATGATCTCAGGGTCATGAGATCAAGCCCTGAGTTGGGCTCCATGCTGGGCGTGAAACCTGCTTAAAATTCTCTTCTCCCCACCTTTACCCTCCCCCGCTGCTCACATATGCTTGCTCTCTCTCTCAAAAGAAAAATACAAAGTACTCATCCTGGGACTTTAACAATTATCAACCAATGTTTCATTTATACTTCTACCATCCACTGCATTATTTTATTTTATTTTTTTTTAAGATTTTATTTATTTATTTGACAGAGAGACACAGTGAGAGAGGGAACACAAGCAGGGGGAGTGGGAGAGGGAGAAGCAGGCTCCCCGCGGAGCAGGGAGCCCGATGCGGGGCTCAATCCCAGGACCTCGGGATCATGACCCGAGTTGAAGTCAGACACTTAACAACTGAGCCACCCAGGCGCCCCATCCACTGCGTTATTTTAAAGCAAAACTAGACACTGTCATTTCATTCACAACTACCTCAGCATGTATACTTAAGAATTAAGAATTATTTTTTAAACATAATCAAGGGGTG
>NW_027917726.1:0-229 GCF_054177405.1 Leptonychotes weddellii
CGGGACCATGACCTGAGCTGAAGGCAGTCACTTAACCAACTGAGCCACCCAGGCGCCCTCCGCCCTCTCATAGGTTTTTTAATAGTGAACTCTAGCAATTACCTCTGACTCATTAAGGAAAAAGCTTTATGGAAACTATAGTGATTCTCATAGTGGAAGATCCCCTAAATAGAAGAAAGCCAAGATTCATGTCAGCCAAGAAAATGACAAATATCTCGTATATACATGT
>NW_027917727.1:0-229 GCF_054177405.1 Leptonychotes weddellii
CATGGAAAGGGGCCTGGGGAGTCACAGTGTCCCGCCCGGGAGCGGGCGCTGGTGCAGGACAGGCGTGTCGGCACTGGGGGGTGCGTCTGAGCCATCGAGACAGTGGGGAATGGCCCCAGGGAGTGGGGGAAAGGAGAGAATTGGGGCAGAATCAACCACTCACTCCTGCCCTTGCCCGCTGCCATGGTACAAGCCCCATTGAGGCACATGGTTCGCCGCATTAGAGATG
>NW_027917728.1:0-229 GCF_054177405.1 Leptonychotes weddellii
CATCATCAAGACAGTATGGTACTGGCACAGAAACAGACACATAGATCAATGGAACAAAATAGAGAGCCAAGAAAAGGACCCTCAACTCTATGGTCAACTCAGTGAGTGCTGTGAAGTGTGCAAGACTGTTGAGTCTCAGATCTGTAGGTCTGAAGGAAATAATACATTATATGTTAAAAAAAAGAAGAAGAAGATAGCAAGAGGGGAAGAATGAAGGGGGGAAATCGGA
>NW_027917729.1:0-229 GCF_054177405.1 Leptonychotes weddellii
AACATGCAGGTTAGGTTCCAAATAAGCTATAGCATACCTCAGATACATGATCTAATTTTCATTGGCTTTCACCTGTGTCCCAGGAACTTAGCCTGGGAAAACTGTCATCAGCTCAGTCATATCTGTGGAGCTGGCAAAAACTATGCAAAGAATAACTAGCTCCATAAAATACATGTGATGTTTTTCCTATAAAAAAAAAATAATTCTGGATAAACATTGGCAGCAGTTA
>NW_027917730.1:0-229 GCF_054177405.1 Leptonychotes weddellii
CGGTGCTTACCTCCCACCCAGCTCTTTGTTCCCGTGCCTTCTTGTCGGGGGCAGGGAAGTGCTCGGGTCACCTCGTGAATGGTGGAAAAGGGAGTTAGGGAGAAAGAATCTTACATCGTCAACTATCTGCTCTGTGTACCAGACCATTCCAGGATTGAGTGTTATTTCTCACAACTCTGTGGGCTGACCACAGACTTCTGCTGGTCTCATGCTGGGTGACTCATGCATT
>NW_027917731.1:0-229 GCF_054177405.1 Leptonychotes weddellii
GAACCCCAGGTGTGTCAGCACCTCGGCAGTGCGGGGCTCAGCCTCCCAGCCTCTGCCCTCCAGGGAAGACAAAGTGGAGGTCCACGCAGATCCATCTTACCTGCACCCCACCCCCACCCTCCCCCTGCTCAGGGCGGCACTCTAGAAGCCACACAGAGGTGCTGCCCAGCAGCAGACCACACATTTCCACATGGATGCTGGTGGAACTTCCAGGAGGTGGTGCTCCGTT
>NW_027917732.1:0-229 GCF_054177405.1 Leptonychotes weddellii
CAAAAAGAGTGGAGCTGAAACCAAGAGGGACTTACCAATGGCCCTTGGAAACAGTGAGAAAGAGAACTCAAATGAGTTCTTGGGGCACCATGCCTATGTTTCTCCTGTCCCTGAATGCTGTCAGAAGTTTGCTTTGGATCCTGATGCTGCCACCAAATGTGTTTAGAAAAAAAATTCAGCCAAGTAAATTTGAAGATTTGATTGGATTTCTTAAACTGTTCATGAATGG
>NW_027917733.1:0-229 GCF_054177405.1 Leptonychotes weddellii
GTTTCTCAGCTGGAAGCAATTTTGGCAGTGTCTGGAGATGTTTTTGATTGTCACAACTGGGAGGATGTTACCAGCATCTAGTGGGCAGAGGCCAGGGATGCTGTTAAACATTCTACAATGCAGGACATCTCCTCATGACAAAAAGTATCTAGCCCAAAATGTCTAGAGTGCTGGGGTTGAGAAACCTTGCCTTAGACTAGCAAACCAGAATATGGTCACTCTTAATTAT
>NW_027917734.1:0-229 GCF_054177405.1 Leptonychotes weddellii
AAAAAAAAAGATAATAATTTTTCTCTATAGTCTCATTATATAGCCAGTAATATTGGGCAGAGTTTCACTTTCCCAGGTTTATGGGCAGGAGACTGATGTAGTTAAATTGCTTTGCCATCTAACATATAGCGTTCTGTGGATCCTGTCCTAGTTTTCCTTTTTGGAATATTTGACCTGAGAAAGGATATAGAAAATTGAACTGCAGTCACTTTGGTGAAGCGGATCTTGC
>NW_027917735.1:0-229 GCF_054177405.1 Leptonychotes weddellii
GTCCCTGGCAGTCGGTACTGCCTCTTGTTCTTTTTTTTTGAGGTGATTTTTTCCATCTTGTCATTTTGTCCAGAGGAGAAGAGATGAATGAGAGAACAAAATGCTAACAGGGTAACAATGACCCCAGAAAAATGTATACTAAACAAATCAGAAGAGACCTGAAACTGTGGGGAAATAAAGGGAAAGGAAGAATAAAGAAAAGGAAAAAGATAAAAAACAAAAACAAAAA
>NW_027917736.1:0-1395 GCF_054177405.1 Leptonychotes weddellii
GGGGGGTGATAGACATTGGGGAGGGTATGTGCTAGGTGAGCGCTGTGAATTGTGTAAGACTGTTGAATCACAGACCTGCATCTCTGAAACAAA
The DNA here is from genome assembly GCF_054177405.1 of Leptonychotes weddellii. Taxonomy (NCBI): domain Eukaryota; kingdom Metazoa; phylum Chordata; class Mammalia; order Carnivora; family Phocidae; genus Leptonychotes; species Leptonychotes weddellii. Next base: position 94 of record NW_027917736.1, read on the forward strand.
TAATACATTATATGTTAAAAAAAGAAGAAGAAGAAGAAGAAGAGAGCAGGAAGGGAAGAATGAAGGGGGGGAAATCAGAGGGGGAGATGAACCATGAGAGACTATGGACTCTGAGAAACAAACTGAGGGTTCTAGAGGGGAGGGGGATGGGGGGATGGGTTAGCCCAGGGATGGGTATTAAAGAGGGCACATAGCACATGGAGCACTGGGTGTTATACATAAACAATGAATCATGGAACACTACATCAAGAACTAATGATGTAATGTATGGTGATTAACATAACATAATAATAATAATAATAAAACCCATACAAAAAAGCTTTTGGCAAAATACAACATCTTTTCATTATAAAAAATCTCTCAAAATACTGGATGTAGAAGGAAAGTACTTCAAAGTGGTAAAGGCCATACATGCCAAGCCCAAAGCTAACTTCATACACAAAGGTGAAAGATTGAAATCTTTTCATTTGCTAATATATTCTCCCATTCTGTCAGTTGTGTTTTGGTTTTGTTGACTGTTTCCTTTGCTGTGCAAAAGCTTTTTATCTTGATGAAGTCCCAATAGTTCATTTTTGCCCTTGCTTCCCTTGCCTTTGGCAATGTTTCTAGGAAGAAGTAGCTGTGTGCAGCTGAGGTCGAAGAGGTTGCTGCCTATGTTCTCCTTTAGGATTTTGATGGATTTCTTTCTCACATTTGGGTCTTTCATCCATTTTGAGTCTATGTTTGTGTGTGGTATAAGGAAATGGTCCAGTTTCATTCTTCTGCATGTGGCTGTCCAATATTCCCAACACCATTTGTTGAAGAGACTGTCTTTTTTCCATTGGACATTCTCTCCTGCTTTGTCGAAGATTAGTTGACCATAGAGTCGAGGGTCCATTTCTGGGCTCTCTATTCTGTTCCACTGATCTATGTGTCTGTTTTTGTGCCAGTACCATACTGTCTTGATGATGACAGCTTTGTAATAGAGCTTCAAGTCCGGAATTGTGATGCCACCAGCTTTGCTTTTCTTTTTCAACATTCCTCAGGCTATTCAGGGTCTTTTCTGGTTCCATACAAATTTTTGGATTATTTGTTCCATTTCTCTGAAAAAAGTGGATGGCATTTCGATAGGGATTGCATTAAATGTGTAGATTGCTCTAGGTAGCATAGACATCTTCACAATATTTGTTCTTGCAATCCATGAGCATGGAACGTTTTTCCACTTCTTTGTGTCTTCCTCAATTACTTTCATGAGTATTCTATAGTTTTCGGAGTACGGATCCTTTTCCTCTTTGGTTAGAATTATTCCTTAGTATCTTATGG
>NW_027917737.1:0-229 GCF_054177405.1 Leptonychotes weddellii
TTATATGCAAACAATGAATCATGGAACACTACATCAAAAACTAATGATATAATATATGGTGATTAACATAATAAAATAAAATTTTTAAAAAAAGAAAAAAGTTTTGGAATAAATCTTGCCATCCCATTTTGTCTTATAATTTTTTTAGGGGTGGGGAAGTGCAGAGGGAGAGAAAGAGAATCTTAAGCAGGCTCCACCCAGCATGGAGCCCAGAGCATGGCTCAATCTC
>NW_027917738.1:0-229 GCF_054177405.1 Leptonychotes weddellii
ACTTACTGTCTCTCTGCCCTAAACCCAGCAGAGTTTATCATTTGGGCACCTAAAAAGTACCTGTGTTGCCCTTTCTCCATCTATCTTGCCACATCCTAGTTTAAATGCAACTCTCTGACTCTCCTACCCAGAACACTTCATTCCCTGACTACTGTGGCTACAGCTCTCACATTCAAATGGAAGCCCTAAGCTCTAGTACCACCAATCACAGTCAAACTACTCTGCCTTC
>NW_027917739.1:0-229 GCF_054177405.1 Leptonychotes weddellii
GAGAAGTTGTACAGCGCGCCAGTCTTTCCCGGAGCCGGGGAAAGCCCGCCGAATGCTGGCTTACTACAGGGTCAGGCCTGCGCCACTTATCTCTTAGCAGGCACAAGAGTGATCATTTTCTTAGCATTAAGGATAAGATTTTCTGAAGAATACTGCCTCATGAAAAAATGCAGGGAACAGATATATGTGTAGAAAACTCAGTGGTTAGGAGTCAAAATTCATAGCCTCT
>NW_027917740.1:0-229 GCF_054177405.1 Leptonychotes weddellii
ATATAAAGAGCCTCAAACATAGTCTGAAACGGGGGAGGCACTTGTTACCATCATTCATACTCATCGGGCGCAGAGAAGTTTCAAAGGGATGGCCTCTCGTTTCAAACATTCAATCCCTGTCTAGGGATGTAGTCTGCCTCCTATCAGGTCTCCTCCTTTCTGAACCAGAGCAGATTTTTCTAGCTACCTTCTAGAGAAGAGATTTCAGGGGAGTCTGCATTAAGATCTC
>NW_027917741.1:0-229 GCF_054177405.1 Leptonychotes weddellii
GGGAACACAAGCAGGGGGAGTGGGAGAGGGAGAAGCAGGCTTCCCGCGGAGCAGGGAGCCCGATGCGGGGCTCGATCCCAGGACCCTGGGACCATGACCCGAGCCGAAGGCAGACGCTTAACGACTGAGCCACCCAGGCGCCCCGGCTTGTTTCCTTCTACTAGCTGGATTTTTTGTAGTTTACTTCCTTATGGGGGTTCCCAGCTTTATGTGGGATTTTCTGATCTGA
>NW_027917742.1:0-229 GCF_054177405.1 Leptonychotes weddellii
TTGAATATACAGCTCAGCAATGCTCTGGACAAGTCATAAGTCAAAGTTAACATTTTTAAAAAATTAACCATGCCCAGGTCTCTGCCTTGCATAGAGACATGCTGAAATACCAACATCTATTAGAAAGAGGTTATTGCAGTATGGAGGTTCCTCAAAAAGTTGAAAATAGAGCTACCATATGATCCAGCAATTGCACTACTGGGTATTTACCCCAAAGATACAAAAGTAG
>NW_027917743.1:0-229 GCF_054177405.1 Leptonychotes weddellii
TGATGGGAGGAGTAGGAGACCTAAATTTCGTCTGGTCCCAGGAACTCAGCTAGATAGGGATCAAACCATTCTGAACACCTACGAACTCAACAGGAGACCAAAGAAAAGAATAGCAGCAACTCTCTGAACAGAAAAGCGACCACTTTCTGGAAGGTAGGATGTGTGGAGAAGTGAATCCGAGGCAATATTCAGGAGGATAGATGGCGGGGGAGGGGGCCTCCGATGGCTG
>NW_027917744.1:0-229 GCF_054177405.1 Leptonychotes weddellii
CCCAGGGAGGGGGAGGCCGGCTGCCAGGATGCGGATGCCTCTGGGCAGCACTGGGGAGGGACCCTGAATGGGACAGCTCACCAAAGCTGGGGCCCAAGCAAAGGCACTGGCGGCCGGCCTCCCCGCCATCCCAGCAGGCGGGGGAGGCCCCCGGAGCCCTGGCCGACGGCGTCACCCTGCAGTCGCCCCGCTGCCCCGTAAGGCGTCCCCAGAAGCCTCCTCTGTCTCC
>NW_027917745.1:0-229 GCF_054177405.1 Leptonychotes weddellii
AACACATGCTACCCTTTGGTGCTTGTTAAATGTGTTCCCCAAGAGACTGTGAGTTCCCCAATGGCAATTTCTTCATTGTTTGCCCAATGTTTTGCATGGCACCTCATAGGTGTTCAGTTTTCCGGTATGGGTCACCAAGAACTGAATACAGGGTTTTCAGTCTCTCTGAGGCCCCATGGCACAACAGTTTTATGTTATATATTCCAGGAACAACTAAGGCAGCCTGAGT
>NW_027917746.1:0-229 GCF_054177405.1 Leptonychotes weddellii
AGGACCGAAATAAATAAAATCATGAATTAGAGAGGAGAGATCACAACCAACACCAAAGAAATTCAAACAATTATAAGAACATATTATGAGCAACTATATGCCAACAAATTAGGCAATCTGGAAGAAATGGATGCATTCCTAGAGACATATAAACTACCAAAACTGAAACAGGAAGAAATAAAAAACTTGAACAGACCCATAACCAGCAAGGAAATTGAAGCAGTAATCA
>NW_027917747.1:0-1395 GCF_054177405.1 Leptonychotes weddellii
TGAGAGGATTATATGGTTCTTGTTCTTTCTTTTGTTAATGTATTGTATCACGTTGATTGATTTGTGGATGTTGAACCAACCTTGCAGCCCAGGGATAAATCCCACTTGGTCATGGTGAATAATCCTTTCAATGTACTGTTGGATCCTATTCGCTAGTATTTTGGTGAGAATTTTTGCAACCATGTTCATCAAGGATATTGGTCTTAATTCTCCTTTTTGATGGGGTCTTTGTCTGGTTTGGGGATCAAGGTAATGGTGGCCTCATAAAACAAGTTTGAAAGTTTTCCTTCCATTTCTATTTTTTGGAACAGTTTCAGAAGAATAGGTATTAATTCTTCTTTAAATGTTTGGTAGAATTCCCCTGGGAAGGCATCTGGCCCTGGGCTTTTGTTTGTTGGGAGATTTTTGATGGCTGCTTCAATTTCCTTAGTGGTTATAGGTCTGTTCAGGTTTTCTATTTCTTCCTGGTTCAGTTTTGGTAGCTTATAAATATCTATGTCCCTAACATGGGAGCAGCCAATTATGTAAGCCAATTAATAACAAAAGCAAAGAAACATATCGACAACAATACAATAATAGTGGTGGACTTTAACACCCCCATCACAGAAATGGACAGATCATCTAAGCAAAAGAGTAACAGGGAAATAAAGACTTTAAATGAAACACTGGACCAGATGGACTTCATAGATACATTCAGAACATTCCACACCAAAGCAACAGAATACATATTCTTCTCTAATGCCCATGGAATATTCTCCAGAATAGATCACATCCTAGGTCACAAATCAGGTCTCAACCGGTACCAAAAGATTGGGATCATTCCCTGCATATTTTCAGACCACAATTCTTTGAAACTAGAACTCAATCACAAGAAGAAAGTTGGAAAGAACTCAAATACATGGAGGCTAAAGAGCATCCTACTAAAGAATGAATGGGTCAACCAGGAAATTAAAGAAGAATTAAAAAAAATTCATGGAAACAAATGAAAATGAAAACACAAGTGTTCCAAATTTTTGGGATGCAGCAAAGGCAGTCCTAAGAGGAAAGTATATAGCAATACAAGCCTTTCTCAAGAAACAAGAAAGGTCTCAAATACACAACCTAACCCTACACCTAAAGGAGGTGGAGAAAGAACAGCAGATAACACCTAAACCCCTCAGGAGAAGAGAAATAATAAAATCAGAGCAGAGGGCGCCTGGGTGGCTCAGTTGGTTAAGCGACTGCCTTCGGCTCAGGTCATGATCCTGGAGTCCCGGGATCGAGTCCCGTATCGGGCTCCCTGCTTGGCAGGGAGTCTGCTTCTCCCTCTGACCCTCCTCCCTCTCATGCTCTCTGTCTCTCATTCTCTCTGTCTCAAATAAATAAATAAAATCTTTAAAAAAAAAAAATCAGAGC
>NW_027917748.1:0-229 GCF_054177405.1 Leptonychotes weddellii
AAAGTTTGCTGACCCCATCATAGAATACACGCTCAATGAGTAAGTCAGATATGTAATGATTCTTGAGAAATCTTCATTTCATCACACCAAAAAAGAAAGAATATAAGAGGAGGTCTAAGAAAGTGTTCTGTACCCACAGATTATATAATTCATTTGAAGGTATGAAGTATGCATTACTTCAGGAGCTCATACTACCTGTTTTAATTCAAATTCCTTAGCAACAGAGACT
>NW_027917749.1:0-229 GCF_054177405.1 Leptonychotes weddellii
ACTAGGCCATATAAATACTGGGCCAGACAAGAATACTAAGTCGTCTATCGACAGGAGAAATTTTATGTTGCATCGCACTGAATCTAATAATAAAAGCAGTTATGGTAAATCATTAATTAAGGGCTCTCTACTTTCTGCAAGTATTACCTTACTGTTAGCGTCACTTACAGGTTGTGGCACTATGTCAACCGATATGACAGCCGACAAGTCAACAACAATGACCCATAAT
>NW_027917750.1:0-229 GCF_054177405.1 Leptonychotes weddellii
TATGGGACTTTTTTTGGAAAACCTTATAACTAAGAGTAAGTAATAGTACAGATGGAAGAATGTAGCAATTTTATAAATCAAAAGTTTGCTTATTTATCTTATGTGACCACTTACCCCTCCAGTTGTTGCCCTGTATCTCTAAAATCCTTCAAAGCTAAACTTTTTGAGAGAATTCACACTTTCCATTTTCCTACACCATTTTTTCCCCCAGCTATTTGATTTCCACATC
>NW_027917751.1:0-229 GCF_054177405.1 Leptonychotes weddellii
TGAGAAAATTAACTTATATTTCTAGTTTGATAAGAGCTTTTATCATGAATGGATGTTGGTTTTGTCTAAAGTTGTTTTCTGAAACAATATGATCTTATGATCATTCATCTTTAGCCTGTTGAGGTGGTGAATTATTTGAACTGATTTTTGAATGTTGAACCAGTTTGCCTACGTGGAGTAAATTCCTTCACTGTGATGTGTAAGTCCTTTTATACATTGTTGGATTTGA
>NW_027917752.1:0-229 GCF_054177405.1 Leptonychotes weddellii
ATTATTCATCAAGAGTCCTTCCAGAGTACAAATATGAACTTTTCACCTATTTTTAATTCCTTGGTACATTGTATAAACTAAACCATTGTGCTTTTGTTAAACCAGAACACCTTTCAAAATTTTCTTAGCCTCTTGAGGTTGATGAATTATTTATTGTTAACCAATTTAGTTGCCAGAAGGAGACATTCTAATGAGATTTGGGAAGCTAAATATGAAAAGTCTCATGATT
>NW_027917753.1:0-229 GCF_054177405.1 Leptonychotes weddellii
TAAAAAACAGGATATCCAAAGGGCTCATACTCATTTGAAAAAAGGTCTATGAAAAGAAACTTTAAAACAACTTGAATGACCAAAATTAAAAAAACAAAACAAAGCAAAACATGACAGTACCAAGTATTGTTGAGGACATATTAAGCAAGATGAATTTCTATACAGTACAAATGGGACTGTACATTGACAAACTTCTTTTGAAACATGTTGAGCATTATATAAAAAAATT
>NW_027917754.1:0-229 GCF_054177405.1 Leptonychotes weddellii
CATCGTCACCATCACCAACACCACCATCACCATCATCACCACCATCAGCATCATCACCACCATCATCACCATCAGCATCATCACCACCATCACCATCATCACCATCACCATAATCACCATCACCTTCACCATCATCATCACCACCATCACCATCATCACCATCATCACCATCATCACCATCACCATCATCACCATCATCACCATCATCACCATCATCACCATCACCACC
>NW_027917755.1:0-229 GCF_054177405.1 Leptonychotes weddellii
ATACTTGTTTAAATTTTTTATAATAAAAGTTAGACAGTCCTTTCAGATATCTGACGAGATGTTCAGAAATAGACCCTTAATTTTTCACAAGTCTGGGGGTAAATGTGCACGTGTATTAAATGCTGTGTATACACAGATACGTGGCGCTTTACATATTCATGTATAGGTATATGGACATAATTTTGTGTGAATGCTTCTGTGTTCTTTTAAGCTACTGTGTAAGTGTTTT
>NW_027917756.1:0-229 GCF_054177405.1 Leptonychotes weddellii
TGGCAAATGCTATAAATCAAGACTTTTGGTTTTTTGGAGACCCAGTTTACCAGCACACCACTGATGACAGCCAAGATTCAGACTGGCTAGAACATAGCTTTAAAGAAAGAATACAGGATAACATTACCAAACACTAACAGCATCCTGGTCACTGAGTTGTGCTTTATATATGTGCTTTAGACTGGATAATTTGTGCCCCAACCCCCAAATTCATGTGTTAAAATCTAAT
>NW_027917757.1:0-229 GCF_054177405.1 Leptonychotes weddellii
TTTATTTATCTGAGAGAAAGAGAGAGACCGAGAAAGTGAGAGAGAGAGAGAGAGTGCAAGCTGTGGGAGGGTCAGAGGGGGAGAGAGAATCCCAGGCAGACTCCCTGCCGAGTGCAGAGCCAAACTTGGGGCTTGATCCCAGGACCTTGAGATCATGACCTGAGCTGAAATCAAGAGTTGGATGCTCGACCAACTGAGCTACCCAGGCGCCCCATGTTTTGGACTTTTT
>NW_027917758.1:0-1395 GCF_054177405.1 Leptonychotes weddellii
GGCTCAATCCCAGGACCCTGGGATCATGACCTGAGCTGAAGGCAGATGCTCAACTGACTAAGCCACACAGTTGGTTCTTAATTTCTTAGTTAAAAAGAAGACTCACATCACTCAGAAAATTGTTTATATGGTTTCTGAAATTTAAACACCATACTTCTTATTTCCTAGATTTTATGGGGCTATAAGGGATCTCAAAGATACATTCCATCTCCCTAATTTTATAATTGATAGAGTCCTAGAGTGATAAACTGAACTGAGTTTGTTGGAGAAATAGAATTAAAAACATCTCCTGCCAAGCCAGAAAACCTCTCCACAGTGGCAGAAGAGAATAAAACAGTTTTATTATTGAATAAGTATCAAAGAAAGGGAAAATGTGTATCATATATGGGCAATGGGTCTATCATCTGTGCTGTATACTGGGATCAGAGACTCCACACTCCCATGTACATCTTCCTCGCCAACTTCTCCTTCCTAGAGATCTGGTATGTCACCTCCACTGTCCCCAGCATGTTGGCCAACTTCCTCTCTGACACCAAGGTCATCTCCTTCTCTGGGAGCTTTCTCCAGTTCTACTTTTTCTTCTCCTTGGGTTCTACGGAATGCTTTTTCTTGGCTATTATGGCATTTGATCGGTACCTTGCCATCTGCTGGCCTCTACGTTACCCAACCACTATGACAGGACATCTCTGCACCAATCTTGTGGTCAGTTGTTGGGTACTTGGTTTCTTCTGGTACTTGATTCCCATCATCGTCATTTCCCAAATGTCCTTCTGTGGATCCAGGGTCATTGACCACCTCCTGTGTGATCCAGGTCCTCTTCTAGCACTCACTTGCAAAAAAACTGTGGTAGAGCTTGTCTTCTCCACTTTAAGTCTTCTGTCCCTTGTCATTCTCTTTCTCTTCTTCATGGGATCCTATACTTTGATCTTAAGAGCAGTATTGAAAGTCCCTTCAGCAGCTGGGAAAAGAAAGGCCTTCTCCACCTGTAGGTCTCATCTGGCTGTGGTTTCACTGTTCTATGGCTCAGTGCTGATCATGTATGGGAACCTAACATCTGAGCATAAAGCTGAAACACAGAAGATTGTGACTCTTTTTTATTCTGTCGTGACTCCACTCCTTAATCCTGTGATATATAGTCTTAGGAACAAAGATATGAAAAATGCCTTGCATAAACTTCTGGGAATATAAAACATGTTAATCAAAAAGGCTCTTGGGAAATTAGAGCCCAATATTATATTTAACTTATTTGCAAAAATTGTATTTAACTTATTTTCAGGTTAAAAAAACTAGTTTTTTCTGTATGGAGGTTCCTCAAAAAGTTGAAAATAGAGCTACCATATGATCCAGCAATTGCACTACTGGGTATTTACCCCAAAGATACAAAAGTAGGGATCC
>NW_027917759.1:0-229 GCF_054177405.1 Leptonychotes weddellii
AGCCCAGTCGAACCTTCAGATGACAGCAGCCCACCCAACATCCTATGGCAGCCATGTGTGAGACCCAAGGGAGAACCTCCCAGCTGAGCCCCATCGAACCATAGAACCACAGAACACAGTGATACATTCTTGTTTTAAGCCACTAAATTATGGTGTGGGTTGTTATAACAGCAGTAGATAACCAGAATACCCTTAAGAGGCTCTGGCTCTGGCCTTGGGGCCACACAAG
>NW_027917760.1:0-229 GCF_054177405.1 Leptonychotes weddellii
CAATGAAGACATGAAGCAATTTTGGCAGTATCTGGAGATGTTTTTGATTGTCACAACTGGGAGGATGTTACCAGCATCTAGTGGGCAGAGGCCAGGGATGCTGTTAAACATTCTACAATGCAGGACATCTCCTCATGACAAAAAGTATCTAGCCCAAAATGTCTAGAGTGCTGGGGTTGAGAAACCTTGCCTTAGACTAGCAAACCAGAATATGGTCACTCTTAATTAT
>NW_027917761.1:0-229 GCF_054177405.1 Leptonychotes weddellii
TGTATTCCAAAATTTTAAAGAGAGTCAATTTATATATATATATATATATACCAAAAATAAGGTTAACTACTATGAAGGGATAGAATATTACTCTAAAAATGAAAAATAAAAAGGATTTTTTTTTTAAAAGGGATCGATAAGATGTTGGTTGAAAAAGGGAAAAAGAAAAATTCAAAAAAAGAAAAGTTAATTTTTTTTTAACTTTGAAAGACTAAACAATCATGGGAAT
>NW_027917762.1:0-229 GCF_054177405.1 Leptonychotes weddellii
GGTAATATTTGATAATATAGAATGATAGTTCTGGATTCGATGAGAAAAGCAGGTTATGTTTAATCATGGTTGTTACATTTTTTTGGAAAAAAATTCACATGTAAATATATATAACTGGAAATGTAGCACAAAAATGTTGAAAGTGATTCTCTTTCAATAATGGGATCTTTTTTTGTTTTTATAAATCTTTTTTCTAAAATAAACATGTATTTTAAAGAGGGGGAAATGA
>NW_027917763.1:0-229 GCF_054177405.1 Leptonychotes weddellii
TAGTCCATGTGAGTATGGTAACGTAGTTTGCAGATCAGATACAAATGAGACTCTGAGAAAGAAGGGACCATTAAGGAGGTTTATGGTATCTTAGATTATGATAAATGCTAGGAGAAAAACGCAAACACAAAGACAGAAGGAAACAGAACTCCCAAAACTCTTCCAATGACATTAAGACTATCTGGACTCTTTCAATATATTCTTTTATCCCGTTTATATCATCATTATT
>NW_027917764.1:0-229 GCF_054177405.1 Leptonychotes weddellii
GGTTCTCCTGTCTTCACCCCCTCCCTTCCAACTGCGAGGTAGTGTCCATCCTTCAGGAGAGTGCATTTGTGTTCCCAGAACACTGTCACTGCGAACATCCTGTGGTCCCCAGCCAATGCAGCCTGTCCAGTGTGGCTGGTCGTACGCCCTTGGGGACAGTGTGTCCTCTCGTCTTCCTTGTGCTGCGATTTCCTGCTAACGTGTGTGACCTCTGTGATTCTATTACAAC
>NW_027917765.1:0-229 GCF_054177405.1 Leptonychotes weddellii
AAGTCATAACTGTCAAAAAGTCTTATTACTTTTTAAGAGGATTTAGACACAGGCAACATTTAAATTTGCCTATGGAGAGTCTGAGATCTCTATAATACTGTAGCAAGGGATAAAATTCCTTATGCTATTTATTTTGTAATTATATGTCATCCTGAATAACAACAGGATCATCCAATGGATTGAAATAATAAAGTACAATGAGGACAATGTTCAAAATATCACTGCTCTC
>NW_027917766.1:0-229 GCF_054177405.1 Leptonychotes weddellii
GTCCCTGGGTCCTAAAGTCTGAATGCACTTCTACAAACAGACGGCACACATGATGTGTGCTAGACAACAGTATCGTTTCTTCCAGCAAGTCCTACCGTCACTCTGAGGATGGCGAGATAGCACCTGTGGGGTCTGCCAAGGCTTTGTTAGGTGCCCCCCAACACCTCTCAGAATCCCCTCCAAGTGTCACAGGCAAGGCATGGAGACCCTGGCGGTCCACCCAGCCCCT
>NW_027917767.1:0-229 GCF_054177405.1 Leptonychotes weddellii
TTTTTTTTCTTTAAAAAAACCTTTTTATTATGGAAAAATTTGAAACCTAACCAAAAGTAGCATTGCAAGTATAGCAAATGCACATGTATCCAAGTTCAGCTTCTTTACCTTCCTCTAAAGTGCTGCTCTTCTGGGTAAACTCTGTGTTGTCAACCCCACCTATAAACTAAAGACATCATTCTTAGATGGCGTCTAATTCCTAGAGCTACAGAAAAATAGTATAAAGCAC
>NW_027917768.1:0-229 GCF_054177405.1 Leptonychotes weddellii
CTGAGCCACCCAGGTGTCTGGGGCTCGATATTTTAGTCTTTAGGGGTCTTGAAATCAGAAAGTTTGAGAATTTCTGTCCTAGAATGAAAACTTAGAGCATCTAATTTTTTTTTTATTAACATATAATGTATTATTTGTTTCAGGGGTACAGGTCTGTGATTCATCAGTCTTACACAATTCACAGCACTCACCATAGCACATACCCTCCCCAGTGTCTATCACCCAGCCA
>NW_027917769.1:0-30032 GCF_054177405.1 Leptonychotes weddellii
ATCCAAATGGCCAACAGACACATGAAAAAGTGCTCAATATCGCTCGGCATCAGGGTTTGTCTTTTATAGAAAGCTAACCAGGGAACCTAAATGTTTTTAACATCTCTATTGGTAGCACCATTGAGTAAGGACTAGCGATAACACCTTCAATGCCTTACTTCTTTTTTAGGGTCCGGTTATTCCTGGTCAGTCACAAGTAGCTATTATAACAAGACCCCACCTTTGACACCTAGGACAGGATGGTCTGATTTGTTTCCTTATCTCTGGTTTCCTTTCATCTCCATATTTTTTAATTTTTGTGAGTCTGATCCCGTGGGTAGCCCCCTACCTCCCCCCCCACCTAGCCCCTCCTGTCCCTTACTCAGTGTCACAACTGACCATCTAGGCCTCTAAGCACCACTGCTTATGCCCAGAATCAAACATGTTCATTCACATACACAGCTCCTTCAGCTTTCCATTGGAGCAACACGTCTCAAATGGCTCACAGTCAGTCTAGTGACCAAGTGTGGTCAACAGTGATTGGGATGATAGACAGCTTTCTCTTGTCTCTACTGTGCTCACAGCTCTTCTTTTTTTTTTCCTAAAAACATCAACCCCCAGAGAACTATATGCCACACATCTACTTCAGCCAAAAAAAATGAAACTCTCTTGGATATTATTAATTCATGTAAATAACACTTGGGGTAAAGGATACTTCAGCCCAGCAGAAATTATCTTTTATAATTAACATATCTAGGCTATCAAATAGAAAGTGATCATTTGGAATAAATCTAAAGACACTCTTATTTTGACAAGTGGCATAGCTTCATACTACTTTCTTATCAAAAAATTACCATAGAGAATATTATCCTCAAATGTCTTGATATCTTTCTATTGTTAAAAACAAGACCACAGGCCCCAAATGGAATTGCTTCTACTAAAGCTCCATGTGACCAAACTGAGACTTAACCAACTACAGTTTCAGCTCTGTGAGAAATGGAATCTTAAACCAGTTGATCAGGAATCTCCTGATCAGCACTAGTTAGGTAAACTGCTGGAAAGATCCCTGCCATCTTCTGAAGGAAAGTCACCATGTAACCAGTCTCCTTTTTGCCTAGGAGAACTTCCTTGTTTTTCCTCCCTCTGCCTAGAAAATACTTTCATTTTGTACAGCCCCCTTGAGCTTTCTTTCTCTCTGCTAGATTGGATGCTGCTTGTTTTGAATTGATTTTTGCCCAAACTCTTAAAAATGTTAATATGCCTCAGTTTATCTTTTAATACTGTTATACATAATAAGAAATTAAATTTTTATAAGAAAATCTATAACTCATAAAGAAAGAATGAGAAAGAAAAGCCTAAATAATAACTATGTATCAACAAGATAGAGTGTGCTACATGAAATATAAGCTGGCTTGAATTTTCCTACACAGGACTAGCCTTCATTTTAGAAACAAATCCCTCCTGCCCTGAATCATGGTTAAGATGTCCACCTAGATATAACATTTCCCAAACCAGGGGACCAAGCATTAGCCCATGGGATAAGAGCAACTTTCAGGTCACACACTTTAAAGAAGCTACTTATCTTCCACTCGCTCGTTTCTACTTTCCCAAGCCTAGGAAGTAGCAACCACTGGAGTGGTCACCTTGGATCCAGGGATGGAATTTATGCTGATGATGGAGAAGCAACTCTTCAGAAACTGATTATGTACCATCTTAGAATTTTATGCAAAAGAGACATAAATCTTCTGTCATGTTTAAGTCACTGCTAATTGATCTCTCAAAGTATTTGGATTAATATTCTAATACAAGACAATATAAAAATTATTTTTTTTCAAAAAAAATCTTTTTTCAACAAAATCCAACCTCTTAAAGAATATCCATGTAACTGAAGGTCTTGCTTTGACTGCTTGAATGAGAACTAAAAACAGCAGAATTATTACAAAAGAACAGAAGGAAAAGACATCTGTATTTAGCTTTAGAAAAGTAAATAATCTTTACTTTTTAAAGCAAATTTGGAAGCGTTTAAAATTTTCATAGGCATAAATTCAGATTTATTTGCCAAATACTTTTGCATCAAGTAAAGGAGGATTTTCTAAAACTATATATTTTATTTATGCTTTTATTTAACTAAATGCATAATGTGAACCTTTAAATCTCCTCTTTCTGGGTTTCTCTATTTCTATAAATGAGGTCCTGATTTTCCCCAGCTCCAAACCATTGTTCCAGCCTTCATTCCTCTCTTTCTGCCTCTTTATTGGCCTCTTCTTCCTTTGTTTGGACAGCTTCCCAAATGAATTTCTTCTCTTTCACTTCAGGGCTCTATTTAAATCCTTACCCACTTTTTCCAGAATTTTAAGTGACCATTACTACAGCTGATTCCAACCCCTTGTTCTTTCTCTTCTCCTAGTTCAGAATGCACTGGGGCATGTTTTTAAAATCTTCATTGTGCAAATCATTCCCTTCTTCAAATAGCTTAAAAGATAACAGTATACATATTAAACTTCTCAAATGTTCTATTACTAAAATCTATTGTGATGTGTTCCCTTTCTTCCTCAGTAGTAGACCATAGGATCCTCCCTCTCAGCTTCATCCAAAGATAGTTACTCTTTATTTCCTGAATACAAAACCTGTAGTCACACCTCCATTTGCTCAGTCCACACTCTGCCTGAAAAGCCTTCTGTATGCAAAACCTCCCCAAGGCCCCTTCTTCCTCCAGAACTCATATCCTGTCTCCACTCTTTCCCTAAGATTGTCAACGGTCCTAAGGGCTCAACCTCTCTCCTTCTGAATAAATGGGGTTCTTATGATCTGTTTCATTCACCTGGACCCTCTACACTTTCTCATACTTCATGGGCCAGCAGCAAACAGCAATCAGTTAAAATATATATCCAACATACTGTGCAGGAGGCAGTATGCCTAATGGTGGGAATTCAGAGAAACAAGAGATATGATACCTGCTGCCCTTTGAGAGGCTTACAGACAATTTGGAAAGACCTATCATCAAAATTAAAAGAAACAAATCACAAATCAAGATTATATAGAGCCCTTAGAATTCAGAAGTAAGGCTGTGAACACATTTAAGGTTATGGCTTTCACCCTAGCCCCTGGGATTTTATCATTTCATTTGTCATTCTTCTCCCAAAACTCTATTAGTTTTAATATTATTCCAAAAATTAATATTTAAAGCTCTTTGAAGTAATAAAATGTAAAAGGCCAATAACATATATAACCTTTATGTTGAACACATATCTCTCTCCCACATCTAATGTACCTTTGTATGAAAAGTGGGATGATTCCATGCTTTCCCATTCATCTTTAGGTAATTAAAAAAATTACACAATAACTTTAAGTCATAAAACATCTCAAATTCATTAATAAAAACATCCAATGCCACATAGTAATTAACATTGTGAACCTGAATTCAAGTTGAATCATCTCCTTCACATGTCCTGTGGAGTTGACTGAAAGCAGAATGTAAACAAATGGGGTGAGGCATAGTTTTTCTTCTCTCCTTCTGTCCTTCATTCATTCTCTGATTTTGACAACTAAGGTTTCTGAACCTGCCCAAGTCAGAGCAGAAGTAGTGGGACAGGAAACATCTTACTTACTCTCAGAAGGAGGGCTCACACTCTTTTGGTGTGGTGGGCTCAGTGCTGACTTGCCCACTCCTTGCTACTCTTGTGGATTCTTTGGAAATCTCATTTATTACACTCTTGTACTTGAAGTTGCCTTGACCCACACAAATACACTCTATTTTGTGCTTGCTTACTTTCTCTTCTGCTTCTAGTAATCAGTTCTCTACTTCTGGCTTCTCCTCTGTTGAGTCCAGATCTCCCATCTAGGAATGTGGCTTCCTTGCCCATGTTCTACATCTGGGCAATGGGGGAAACCATCTTTTGCTCAGACAAATGAGAGTGCAAGCTAATCTCAGCCTAAGCAGACTGCTGGCCCGTCTCTTACACTCTAGATTTCCCAGGCATGTGTGAGACACTGGTCAATTTGCCTTAATTCAGAATATCAAGCTCTTCTGGTTAAGGCTGTCAGATTTAACAAATGAAAGTACAAATGTTCTATTAAATTTGAATTTTAGATCTCAACAGATATTTTTAGTATAAGTATATCCCATGCATAGTAAGTATAAGTATAGCCCTAAAAGGCTATTTATTGTTCATCTGCAATTGCAATTCAATTTTGGCTGGGGTATCCTGTATTTTATCTGGACGCTCTCTCATAGTAGTTCTGCTGATGTCACTCTCTTGACCTGAGGTGACAAGGGGACTCCCCCAGCTCTCTACTTGGGAGAGGAGTCAAAGAAATCTCTCAGTTTCCCTTACACAAAATGTCCTTCTACCAATCTCTACTCTTTGACGTATTTTAAATAATCAACTTTAAAGATGATAACCTTTCTTAATATTTCCTTCAGAAAGTTTCATCTTGATTTGGTGGGGATGCAAGGATTAAAGGAATCTCATGCATTGCTGATAAAAAATGTTAATTGTCACAACCATGTTTGTTTACAACCTGACAAAATCTATTAAAACAAAAATTACATACACACTTTGGAGACCCCTTTCCTGAGAATCATCATATCCATATAAAATGACACTAGTATCAAATGTTTTATAACAAGGATATCCTAGCTGTATCGGTTCAAAGGAACCAAGAAGAAAAAAAATCAGTAAAAATTTAAATCACCATCAATAGAGGAATAACTGAATAATTTATGATACAAAACTCACTCTGAAATACTAAAGAGAATAAATTAGACCTATTCCAATTGATTTTGAGAGATTTCCATAAGTTATAGTTAAGTGGGGAAAAGTCTAAATTCATAAAAAAGTACATATTTCTGATAAACAATGATCCCATGAAATAGGAATGTCTGTAATTTTTCCTATAACAGGATAATGGAGAGAAATATAGAAGAGTACATATAATTATGTTTATGACACAGGCCATGGGAAATAAATGTGTAAGGATTGGGGAGTTTAGTAGGAAGATAAGATTTTAGAAAATAGGTAGAACCAAAAAATAGGAAAAGTGTGCTTATATATATATTGTATATATATATATATATACATATATATTTTGTATATACACATATAGCATTTAATTTAAAAAACTAAAAATAATAGTTATCATTATTTTTTTGCTAAAAACAAGCTCTTTGCCAGCATAAAAATTCTCCTTTCAAAAGCAAAGTATTGATCCTTTCCATTAAACTAGACCTAGAGCTGGCCTTTATTATTGATTTTAGCATACAACCTTTACCCCTAAGGCTTCAGGCTAACTTTGTATAAGTAAATTGTTCAATCATTAAAATAGTTCAAATACCACAGATAGTAGCTGTAGTTCTTTAGAGCATACAGTAACCAAAAAAAGTAACTTTGCTGTAAGTCCTAAAAGGCAAACAAGCTGATTTTCAGAGAAACATAGTGAATAGAGAAAATCAAAACCATCCAACAGGAACTCCCTCAGTTTGCTCTTAAAAAACACAAAACTTACAAACCTATTCATTCAGGGTAACATCTTTTCCTTCCTGTTAGATTAGAAGAGATGACACTTCTCTTTTAAACACAGCCTTTAATCTGTGCTTTGAGATCTAGTCACTTTTCTATTCTGAGAATGCTTGTATTATTAGTTATTGTTTCTAATTCCTATTTATAAAATCAGTTCCTCTCAACCGGATCCTTTTTTCTAGTATAAAATTACACAAAGTCATCCTTCAACTCCAAAGCTGCCTCCACCTTATCTCATACTTTTCTTATAGAAAAATTGTTCATCGTTTCATCTCTACTTCAGCTCATCACTCCTGAATCCAGTCCAGACCAGCTTTCTCTCTCTTTCCTATTGTGAAAACTCACTGATTCTATTGACCCTCATGCCACAGAATTCAATGGATATTTTTCTATCCTCATCATATCTGATGTTTCCACAGCATTTCTATTGTCTCTGATATTTTCTTTTTCTCTTCTTGGCCAATATAATATCACCATCTCTTGGTTTTCTAACTATATTTCTGTTTTCTTTTTAATCAGATTTATGTCCATTTTTCTAATCCTCACTATTTTAATGTTATAATTTCTCAAGGCCCAGATACCTTCTCTTTGCTTTAAAAAATTAGATCCACCTCCTTAATAATCATCTCTATGCTGATGACTTCCATGTTTCCATCTTTGTAGTTCCAGCTAGACCTTTCCTCTGGGCCATATCATACATCCAACTCCCTACTCAGCATCTTTACTTCGATGTCAAAAACATTTTAAACTTTTCATATCTGTGATTGAGCACATTATGTTCCTTCAAAACCTTGACACTCTCCCACTGTAGAGTACAGCATCATTATCTTCCAGAGGTATAAACCAGAAGCCTACAAGTCATTCTTATTACCTCCCTTCTCTCATCCTCCCATACTTAATTGATCATTAAATCCTTTAAATTGATCATTCAAATGTATTTCAAACCTCTGCTCTTACCACCATCTCCTTTTCAATCAGCCATGTCCAAGCTACTCTCTTCTTATTCATGGACAATATTTATAATAAATTCGAATATATAAATTATTATTATTATTATTATTATTTAGCCCAATGACTGCTTTTCTTTATCTATATTAGGTCTCCTCTCACTATTCTCCAAACTAGGCAGTAATTGTTTTATTAACAAATTTGATCATGTAACTTTCTGCTTAAAACTTCTCAATGACTTTGAATTGTCCTTAGGAAAAAGACTAAGGTCCTTAATATTTCCTTTAAGCCCTGTATGATCGGGCTCTTTTCCTCGTATGTAGTCTTACCCTTTCCCAGATCATCCTTTCCCAGGGAAATATTTTTAAATCTCACAATCTAAGTGAAGTTGTTGTTGGTGGTGGTTTGTTTTTGTTTTTGTCTTTTTTATCTCTTACGGTATTGTATTTCCATCCTAGTGCTTATCTCAGTTTTTAATTAAATAACTATTCATGACTTAACCTTTCATTTGTAGCCTCCATCAGAACAGAGAATTTTTCTTTTCTTACTCTTGCATTTCTAGCTCGAAGCCCTGAACAAGGCACACAATCAATACAAAAAAAATTGGTTATTAAATAAATGAAAAGAGGGGACTCCTACCTCCAGCTAGTACGCAGACCGCAACGCGGGGAGCCCAGTTGATCAGGATGATCACAGACGTGCAGCTCGCCATCTTCGCCAACACGCTGGGCATGTTGCTCTTTCTGCTTGTCGTTCTCTATCACTACGTGACCGTCAACAATCCCAAGAAATAGTAATGAAAGTGGCGCTTTCTCCACCCCAGGGTTCCAGGACACAGTCTAAGGCAAGATGGAGGGTATGAGGGGCCTTCACACTTCACTTCATCCCTCTACCCATCACAACATACAAAGCAACTACACCTGGATTTTTCCAAACAACTTTTATTTCCTCAAAGTCTTCCTTAACCCTATGGAACAAGAAGCTGCCACTGAGTAGGGCCCAGTATAGGAGTTTCTTTTCTACTCCCTCCCCTCAATATAAAGATACAGATATATTTAAAAATAAATAAATAAATGAAAAGAAATGGACACAGGATAATGTAGCATTTGAGAGAACAAGTTCTAGAATCAGAAAACCCTGAATTTCAAATCTGATTTTTCCCTTACTGGTTGTATGATCCTGGGCAGTTTATTTCTCTCCTAGTTTCCTCATCCTTATTAAGGAGATAATAATTCTTACCTCATATGCTTATTAAAAAAATCAATAGCTAACATGGAGTACATTGGGCTTGGCACTGAGCTAATTGCTTTTACATGCATTATCTCACTTAAAATTAATACCATGACGTAGGTGTTAATACTATTCTTGTTTTAGAGGTGAGGAAACAGAAAATTAGAGGACTAAGTAACTTTCCCAAAGTCACACAGGCAATAAGTGGAAGAGTTATGAGTAAAACTTAGGTCTATTTGACACCAAAGTCCATGTTTTAAGCCTTATTGCTTTAGTCATTCTTCTCTTCCTATTAATCTGATGTGTGGCTCCATTAAGATTATGTACACACTGCTCACCACTGTGTCTAGCACATGGTAAATTCTCCAGCAAAAGCACATCATTGGTTTTCTCACTGTTATTATTGTTACTACTGCTACTACTATTATTATTAGCACAGATTATAAGACCTAGGAAGTGAAAATGATAGATTCTCATTTCCCGAGAGGATAAATTTGTATCATCTTAATAAGTCCCCAGTCAATTCCATCTGCCTCAGAGCTGGTGGCTTGCATCTAAGACGGTAAAGCTTTCTTCCCAGTCTTCAAGTTCCCTCCAAATTCCTTCATGTCTAAGAAGCCTGCCCAATACCTCCAAGAGAAAGAAACTCATTTGAACTTGCACCAGTGATAGGGTCATCAATCACAGCCCATCCAGCATAATTTCTCTTTAGTATTATTCATCATCTCAGTTTAGAGACACCATGGCCCTCCAACTGCATTAAAATTTTGCTAAACTCCAGCCTTTTACTACTTTGTACTCCCTAAGCACCCAACCAAATGCTTTGCACACCATTAGTGAGGGAACAAATATTTGTTAACTGATTGATTGAAAAGAGACAGAAAACATCATAATTGAAAAATCTTCTTTATGTCCTCTTCAGAGACCAAAACGTCAATGTTCAAATGTGAGTAAATCATGAGAGGGATGTTGTAAGTTCAGCAAAAGGTCACTTGGAGCAATAGTTTCTTCAAAGGCTTCTCACCAGATCGGCTAATTTCTCACTAAGCTTACTGATTTCCACAGAGACACTATCATAGCTTACAGAGATATTTCTGTATTTTTAAATTTATAAAATTTAATAGCACGGCTCTGCCTAAAGATTTAATGACTGATTTTCCAAGGGCTATTGGCATTATTTTTAACTGTTCTAATTGTAATTATAGCCAGCACCCTAACATAATCAAAAGGGTGAATGTAAAACAGTGAGTTAGGAAAATAAAAATATCATAGAAGTAATACATACCTTTCTTATATACTGAAGAACAATTCTGGCATACTTGACACTTTAATAGATAAGCATTAGGGTTTTTTAATTCACATTAGAAATAAGTAAACACACACACACACTACTATCAATAAGCTCATTCATTATACCTTTTGACCTACATATATTTCATTCTTTTTTGTTCCTATTTGTGCCCACTGACCTTTTTCACCGTAAGAAAATTAACAGCTTAACAGTATTCCTATATACATATTTATCCTATGAACTGATAAGGTTATTTAACTTTTGAGATTGACTTAAAAATCTTAAAATCAATACCAGGCTCCCAGATTTCCTTACAATAGTGATTTAGGGGTAGAACTTGGTTGGAAAGAGGAAGGGAAGATAGGATAGGCCTGGAAATTGTTCTGAAACTGCATTTATATGAAAAGTATACTGATTTGTTTAGACGAAATGATTTCTTGGATTGTCTTTGGAGGACCTGATGGAGAATATAGTTGGGAAAGACTAAGCTTCCCTCCTCTAGTCCCTACTACTTCCACCTAATTTTTCTGGTGGCAAACCAGGAACACACTGGCTGAAGAATTGACAGAGAACATTCATGTGTTTCAATCTCTCAAATCAGTTAAAAAAAAAATAAAAATAGAAATGTTAACTTTCTACTAAACCTGATTTATCAAAACTTTCTTCTAGATTTTATTTGTCCTTAAAGAATAGCCAAAAACATGTTTATTTTGAACTATGTATGTAAAATTTCTGGAGTCCTGAATTTTAGATAAAGAGCTTTGTTGCTTACTTTTTTCTAATATATCAGTGTATTCTCCAGTCATTTTGGAAATAAGTCCTGGGGAGTGATAAATACCTCTTTTCTGCAAGGATGTCTCTTAGAAGGTTAGGCAAAATTGAAAGTTTAGTAATTTACATTTTATTCTTATTTTTCTCTGTTCTCATGAAAACAAGGTTTCTCCAAAAATATTTTTAAGGCATTGCTTAATCAAGAAAACTGCGAGATAAAGAAATCTGTAGAATCTCACAGAAACTAATACTAATGACTAATAGTTAAAACACATTTCAAGGGTACAAAAATGTTATGTAATAGAAAATGTGCAATCAGACCTAAGTCATGATAAAACCATAATGTTTTGAATATATTTGATTGCAGAGAACATTGTCCTTTGATTTGTAAATTATGTTGGCAAATATCTTGTTTATCTTCATCACTTTCCAAATGAAAGAACTAACATCCGAAGAGGCCAAATTGCTTGTCCAAGATAAACTAGCCAGATATTAAATTATTCATCACTAAAATAAAAATTGCTTAATACACTTCTCATCACCTAATTCCACAACCGTTTTCTCAATTAAAACTTGTTATTCTTTAGTAATGTTATAAAGAAACATTAAATATTCAGGTCTTAAAAAGAAGCCCATGTCTTGCCTATATTAAATACATTTCATTTAATGACTTATGGGGAAATTTAATCTATTACAACCTACCAGCAATTTCTGAAGTGTGTGTACATTTTCATAACTTCTATTTAACTTTTAGAATACAATCTGTAGGGAAACATGGGAAACTAACTCTATCTTTAGGCAATAATGTAAAAATGAAATAGAGTTTTACAAAGAATACTTGGTATATTATAAAAAGACATAGGTCTATAACATCTAGTAAAGTGTATTTTCTTCTGGCTTCTAACAGACATTGGTCTAGAGGTATTCTATAGCACTTGGAGAACATGCTGGGGTAATTTTCAACTTCTGATAATATGACAGATCACAAAGCCCTCCCCCCACCAAAAAAAATCCTTATTGATATAAAATATCTAAAAATTCTCATTATTAGGCGTGGCTCAGTCAGTTAAGCACCTGACTCTTGATTTCAGCTCAGGTCACGACCTCAGGGTCCTAAGAGTGAACCCCGCATAGGGCTCCGCACTGGGCTTGAAGCCTGCTTAAGATTCTCTCTCTCCCTTTCCTTCTACCCTTCCCCCCACCCTCCCTCTCTTAAAAAAATCTGCTTATAACTAATATCTTTTAAAAAACACAACCTAAATTTGTGAGAAAGAAAAAAAAAAATGTGAGAAAGTAAGGGAAATCTCCAGGGACCAAACACCAAAGAAGCAACAGAAAACTAGGGTGACAAATGAATGTGAAAGCAAATTATAGTAGGCTGTTCTGGAAAGAAGAAAGGACCTTATATTTGAGTTGAGGGAAAGGGGAAATAAAAAGAAAAAAGGAAAGAATGAAAGGAGAGAAGGAAGGAAGGAAAGGAGGAAGGGAGGAAGGAAGGAAGGAGAGGGAAGGAAGTCATCAGGGAATGATGGCAGGGTGTACAGATCATTTAAAGGGTGATGACATAGAGAATGGCAAGATGACTGCTTTAGATTGGATAGTCTAAGTCTGCATGTTGACATTTGCTGAAACATTAATAACACAAAAGGAAATAACTACACAAAAACCAGGCAGAAGAGCATTTCAGGCAAGAGAAATATTAACAATATCATTATCTATGATATTCATTCAGTCATTAAAGAGATCATGAAAGATTAACCAAAAAAAATGTTCAAAATAAAATTTTCAGTTTAAAATAATGTCTCAAACAGCAAAATATATTTAATATAATGCATTTTTGTAGAGAGAGAGGCATGCAGAAACAGAAACATAATTGAGAGAATAGACAAACACTGCTTTAAGTGGGACTATATTAAACTAAAAAGGTCTTCACAGAAAAAAATAAAATAAAATAAAAACAATTAACAAAGTGAAAAGGTGACCTTCTGAATGGGAGAAAATATCTGCAAACCATATGTCATATAGGAGGTTAATATCCAAAATATACAAAGAACTCATACAACTCAATAACAAAAAACAATCTGATTCAAAAATGGGCATAGAAACTTGGAGTAAACATTTAGAAACTTAGAATAAACATTTTTCTAAAGAAAATATCTAAATGGCCAACAGGTAAATGAAAAGTGCTCAGCATCACTAATCGTCAGGAAAACACAAATTAAAACCACAATGAGCCTCCTCACGAACCTGTCAGAATGGCTGTCTTCAAGAAGACTAGAGATAACAAATATTGGCAATGATGTGGAAAAAAGGGAACCTTGTACACTGTTGGTGGGATTGTAGGTCGGTGAAGCCTCTGCAGAAAACACTATGGAGGTTTCTCAAAAAATTAAAAATAGAATTACCTACCATCCAGCAATCTCACTTCTGGGTATATATCCAAAGGAAGTGTAAACAGGATCTCAAAGAGATATGTGCACTCTTGTGTTTATTGCAGCATTATTCACATAGTCAAGATATGGAAACAATGTAAGTATCCATCATTGGGTAAATGGATGAATATGTGTGATTTTTATACAATGGAATATTATTCAGCCATAAGAAAGAAGGAAATCCTGCTATTTGCAATAGCATGGATAGACCTTGAGGGCATTATGCTAAGTGAGATAATTCAGACAGATAAAGGCACATACTACATTGACATCACTTACACGTGGCATCTAAAAAAGCTGAACCCCGGGCGCCTGGGTGGCTCAGTTGGTTAAGCGACTGCCTTCGGCTTGGGTCATGATCCTGGAGTCCCGGGATCGAGTCCCGCATCGGGCTCCCTGCTCGGCAGGGAGTCTGCTTCTCCCTCTGACCCTCCTCCCTCTCATGCTCTCTGTCTCTCATTGTCTCTCTCGCAAATAAATAAAATCTTAAAAAAAAAATTTAAAATAAATAAATAAATAAATAAATAAATAAGCTGAACCCATAGAAACAGAGAGTAGATGGTGGTTACCAGGTGCCATAGCTGGGGGAGGGGAAGAGAATTGGGGATATGATTTTAGGGTAGAAACTTGCAAATAGTAGATAAATTCTGGATATCTAATGCACAGCATAGAGCTTACAGTCAACCATACTATATTATAAACTTCAAAGTTGCTTAAAGGCTGGATCTTAATTGTTCTTACCACAAAAGAGAAATGGTAATAATGTGACATGAGAGCAGTGTTAGCTAATGCTAAGGCGGTAAGCATGTTGCAATACATAAAGGTATCAAATCAGCATGTTGTACATCTTAAACTTACATGTACAATTATATGTCAATTATATCTCTATTTTAAAAAGTGGTTGTATATGGGATGGACTTATGGGTAATGCTTATGTTATTTTTGTTTATTTGCATTTATTAAATTTTGACAATAAACATAATATTTTGAAATAAGAAAAAAGTTAATTTTATCAATTAACACCATTATTATTGAAAGACCATAGTAATCAGTAGTCTCCATTACATTTATCCACTCCCCCAGTCAAAGCACCATGGCCTTCATTTCAAAATGATAAACTGCTCTTTGGCCACCTTTCTGATTTGAGGAAAAATGGACTAAATTAAAATCTTAGGAATGAGGGAAATGGATATGCTCTAATCTCAGCTATCTGTTATGTTATCAGCTATCCCCTATGTGTTCCTGACTCCCATACTAAGCTTTCCAGAAATTGATCTCACTGCAAAATTAGCACCAGTGATTCAGAACAGGATGAGGCGTGAGTTTCACCACCAGCTGGTTCATGGTCAGGTGATAGGCCATTCCTCAAAGCTCACAAATGACAGTCATTAAGGATTTGTTTCAGATGTCCTAATAGATACATTTTACCTTCAGAATCAAAGCAAATCTACAATTACTGGGAGAGCACCGACTCAGGCTGATTTACACTAGAGCACTAGGTAAAGAAATCAGTCTTCATTTCCCTCAGGGAGACTGCAGCTGGTGAGCATCCCTTCTTTCTCTCTAGTCCAAGAGACGCATTGACCCAGTCGGGTACCCAATCTGGCCTCTCTCACGCCCCATCATGCATTCAGAAATTATGTTTGAGTCACAGCTACAACAACATGGAGAACATTATTTTTCTAGAAAAAGGAGATTATTTGCTCCTGGTGAAATTACTCTCTCAGAAGCACAGTTCATTGCTGTTTCGTGGGCTTAACCCATGCTTAGAACATGAACAAGTCAGGGAAATAGTAAATCTAACAATCTGCAGACTCTCTACAAAAATGTTACTGTTCTTTTCATTATTAACAGAAGTTTGGTTTTGTCCTCTTCAGGCTTTCCGGCATGATTCTATACTCAGTCCTATTTTCATGAATATTACAACATTCCTGTTGCCTTAATAGAGGCTACAGATGGACATGGCCCAGATTCACCATACGATAGATGCCTATATCCTAGGCTTTGCTTAGAAGCAATCTGCCTAGGAGAGACTACTGATGTACTTCAGATGTAAACAAAGTAAGAAATAAATTTTTATGATTAATGTATAGGCTACCAGGATTTGGGGGTAGTTTGGATACAGCAGGCTTCATTAACTGTCCTAATACACGGAGTCTGAGTTTTCTCATCCGTAGTAGGGGCAATATTATATTTATTGCAGAGTTGTGAGAAATCAATGAGACAGTACATTAAAAAATACCTAGAATGGTATATGACCTTCATTATTGCTGTCAAATAGCCTATTCTTTGGGGGCTACTGTACTGTTGGGCATGGTGAAATTATAAGACTGGCCTCACCCCTGCGGCTCACAGACCCCTGAGGTCCCCCAGCCTTCACAATAGCCACACCAACCAAGCTATCCATCCCATCCCTTGGTCTTTTTGCTCAAGACGCTTCACTTTTAGATAGCTGCTCCATTACAAACTATTACTTCGGAGCTGTTAAAATTAGTTTAAAAGGTAACCTTACCCACAGGGTATTTGCATCTTAATGAACGGTGCTTAATGAATGAGTGGCCTTTAAGACAAAATAGATTGAAGTTCTAACTGTGTAATTAGAAAGAAGCTAGTAACCCTTGGGTACAAGAGTAATTATGACAATTATATGTTAAGTACTAAATATGCACCAGTCTCTGAACTAAACACTTTATATTTACGATCACATTTCATTGTCATAGTACACCTATGAGACAGGCACAATTAAAGCCAATTTTCTAAGTGAAGAGACCGGGCTTGATTGTGGTTAAGTGACATGCCCAAGGTCACACAGTAAGTGGAGAAAGTAGAACAAGAGCCCTGTTCAGACCGACTGGCTGAAGTCTACACCCTGACTTTCTTCACCATGTGGCTTTCTGAGACTTGGGGTTGGTTACACAGTGAGCTTCTGATAAATGTCAATTTTCCATATCCTTTCTTAATACTGTCCTTCCAATCATATTGGGTATGAAACCCTCAGTTTTGTTTCGTGACATGGACGGTACTTGTGCCTGGCAAGTTGTATTTAGACCAGGTCCTTGGAGATATGGAGCCTCAAACACTCCTGTATAAGACACACAAACATTATTTTTAACCAGAGGTACATAAAAACATAAAACCTGTGAAGTTTTAAAAAATAATTGCTCAGACACCATTGTTGGAAAAATATAATTAAAAACAAAATCTTCTTGTAACCCAGAAAGACTCTCCACAAACATAGTAGAGAAAGGAAACAAGTTTGTTGTTGAATAAACTTTAAACCAGAATATAACGGGCATCTCAGGCAATCCTCTAAGGAAATGCAGAGACAAAAAGAAATATCACCCCTTTACATAGCTAAGCAGATACAACTCATTACGTACATGGTCTCAAAGTAAACAATAACTAGCCCTCAAGTAAGGGGACTTGACAGCACTATTTGTCACACATAGTTCATCCTAAATTTACCTAGTAACTAAAGTGATTACCTTTGTTAATTTATTGGCTTTATACAAAGGAAAAACACATTTCTCCTACCTTTATTGACAGGAGGTAATTTTATAACTTGGAGCAAGAAGCCCAAAGAAGTTGCATTTCTACCCTCCTATAGAGACTGGGAGATGGGGGGGACATTATCCCCCTTGATGTTTACATTTCAAAGGGATGGCTCACAGGTCCTTGAGAAAGACAGTCCTGGGTTGTAAAACTGGCGAAAGTCTTACTTAGCTATTAAAAGGATTTACATATAATTCAAAAATAGCATAAGAATTAATAACAAGTTTTCTAAAGTAAATGCTCTAAGAAAAAGGAGTCGAAGGAAATCTCTTCCCTTATTTGCAAAACGGAGAATTAAGCCTCTTATTTTTAACTTGGATTTGTCCGCACACCATTCCCTGTGAATTGGTTAATTTGTTCTGAGTTGGAACCTAGGACTCTACATCCTCCTGAAAGTAGCATCTGAGATCAGACCTAGACTAATCCGTCCATCGCTGTTCCACAATTCCCCAGAACTTGATGTGAACAGTATAATCACTCATTGAATAAAACAGCACATGTTCTATAGTAGGAATTGGGGGAACTGGGTCACTGAGTAGTTTGATTGAACAGAATATAAATTCATAATTTAATACTGTTAAATCAAAATCATTCTGAGAACCACTGGCGCAGGATATCTGAGTTGAGGAGAGACTCTCATGTATATCAGTCAAGATTTATTTGACTTTGAGAAACAGAAATCCAACACTAATTATTTGTAGAATCCTGGAAAGGCTTAAATGAATAAGACTTACTTAAACAAGTAAGACACAGCTGCTGCCAGGATTCATACTCTCTTTTTCTCCGGTCTCTGTTTCATTCTCTTTTATTACAGCGGCTTATTTCCCTGCCGAGGGAAAGAGAGGCAGAACTCTCAAACATACACAGGGAAAATCAAGACGAAGGCTAAGGTCTGACTGACTTGACAAGATACAATGAGCCACTTTTTGATTCTTGAAACACACATGGACAGTGAAAAGAAAAGTAAGCCAAAGGTGCGGCTCCCCAGGAATTTTGTACCACAAAGCAAAAAGCAGGACCCTGAAACAAAAGGACCAAATGACCTCAGCATGAGTGATGGCTACCCAGTCGCTGAGGATCCAATTCTAATTGCAATTAAGTGTTTTTACATCCTGCTACTTTATTCCCTGGAGGTGGGGGCGGAGGCAGAACTCCCATGCCTCATCAGAACCCAGAACCAGGGAGGGGATGAGAAACTATCTCAGGACAGTCTTCCAGGAGTAAAAGAGGCAGGAGGGAGATCACCTCGTAGCAGCTCCTTAGAAGCCTCCCAACCTTCCCTACCCTGGGAGGATCACAAGGCATTCTGCCAAGCTCAGGTTAGCTGTAGGTCAAGCATTTATTTTCCTATGTAGTCTGCATGAATATGTAAAGGTCGTTAGGGCACCACGGTGCAGCCATGGCCCAGCAATAACCACTAATAACTCCCGTTTTGATAAAAATCTTGCACACTCTCTTCATTGGAGGGAAACTGATTTAGAGGCACATTTTCTTAATCTATGTTTTAAAGAAAAATCCCAGGAAAGGGACTCATTGATCCAATGTAAATTAAGTGCCCACATTTGGATTAATCAAGAGCCTTGCACTATTGGAGATACTCTCTCAAGATCTAAAGGGAGCTAGGGGGGGAAATTGTGTGTGTGTGTGTGTGTGTGTAAAAACCTATGTAGAATCCCCAAGTGCCCACTGAGAGGATATTCTAGTCATCAGCACAGTAGAGGGTAGAGGAGTCCTAGAGAGCAGGCAATTCAGAAATACAGTATTAAATTCAACAAATGGGGAATGGTATTTTCTTATTGTCTCAGAGTTTCACTGAAGCCCCATAACTGAGAACCACTGGTAATCAATAATTTACCCATCATCTTTCCAGACACATCTCCACTGAACTTGCAAAGAGGTGGTCAAATTCAGTCCTGTGATTCCAACTAATTCTACCTTCAATCTATACAAGAGTTGCTAAAACATTTGCTGAAATGAAATAGACAAAGTAAATCCTTTAAAGAGAATTATTAGTTTTAGAAAGAGATACAGGCTTTCCCTCTCTTCTCTTGCTTCCCCAACTCAGAAGCCAAGTTGGGAGGTACCCATGAGCACAATCACAGCAATAAGATTTGACAATCAGCAGGAAAGGTTGTGATCTCACTTTCTAGCTGGATGATTATGGAGCTTTTGAACTTCATAGGCTCTCCCAGTGCTGGGATAGAGTATGCGAGAAGAGTCTAACTTGAGTCTCCTGGAGTTTGGGCACTAATGAGACTATATCCTGGTTTTCATCCAGAGAAGTCTGAGGATGGAAGACTGGATGAAGAAGGTGCCATGGAGGCAGCCCGCATTTCCATATAATGGCTGGGCAAGTGTGAGTGTGTCCCATGGGCCCAGTGTAAATAGAAAGGAACCCCATTGGAGAGGACTGTGTACTATGGTGAAGAAGCCAGGGGTGCACCCGCAGAAGGCAGGAGCAAGAATGTGGTAAGAGGTTGACAGGCTTGCGCATCAGCCAGAGAACAAAATGAGGACTGTTCCATAAGAGGTTTCTGAAGAAATGGAAAATATCTTAGGAGAGAACGAGCTTGATATTCCAAGAACACAGGATATTAATAGCTAACACCGGTGATCCCGTGATTTGAAACATTTTTGATCATCACCTATGGTTGAAATACACTTGACATGGTAATTTGATACACACACACACACACACACACACATACACTCTTGTCTATCTTAAGAGAGAGGAGAGAACCAAAATTTCACAAAATAATGCTTATCCTTCTTACACAACATGCATTCTGAAATCTTCTAGCTCCATCTGTGCTATACAAAGTGATTATGTGTCCGTAATCAATTAAATTCAATATACAAACTATAAATGAATCTTGACCCTACAAGTCTCCTAGGAGCCAGAAGGAGCAAAAATGATGGAACAAGAAGAGTGGTAAAGCAAACTTTACCTGCTGCAAACCTGCAGAACTGGTTACAGATTGAACAACAGTTTGAAGTTATGGTTTTATACTTAACTGAAATTTGTCTCTGTCTGTTCTAACATCCTAACACTTGGAAAAACTCTGACATCTGCCTGACAGGGATGAGCAAGGGAAGCAGCTCCTGCATGTGCAGGCAAGGAACTAGAGGGAAAAAATAATTATGAGAGTATTGCTGGGGGTTATGTGTTTTCCCTCATGGAGTTCAAGAAACCATAATGGACCTGACTGCTTTTGATGTTGCTTTTGCTTGCATGAGGAAGCTTCACCAGCAAAAATGAGGTAGGGCTGGGATTTGAATTCAGACTAACTCTCAAGCTCAGGCTACCTCATTTATTTCAGTTTGTAGATGCTACTGGGTATCTTCAGAGTTGTGTCTGAAATTTACGTATCAAAGAACAGGGCAGTATTTTCAGATGATTAAGTAGAAAAGAGAATTTGGAATAGAGGATTGACTGAGAAGGAGCAGTGCTCTGGATGGGGATAACTAGTGGTGGCAATAACAAGAGAACACAATAGAAAAGTTGTTCACTATCTCAAATGAAAGAACACACACAAATAAATAAACAAGTAAATAGCACAGTGATATAAACAGACATGAATATAGAGCACTGACAATCCATAAATTGAAATAAGTATTCTAATTTCTGGAAAGAATAGAGGCCTACATTATATGATTGTGAAGCTTCTAAACTTGGCTACTTAAAACTGTATTACACAAATTCTTTTAATACTCTGAAGAATTCTGGATAGCTTTTTTTGTAACATTCTCTGCCATGGAAATTATCACTGAGTTTGATAGTATAAACTATAGTAACAGAAAAACCGTTCCTAATAAGAATGTCACAGTATCGCAGTGTTTGTTCAGATCTACTTAAGAAATTATTAGTGGCCTAGAGCTCTAAGGTTCTTTCCTAAGAGTACTTCATCCTCAAGTAATTTTTTTTTTTAAATCGTTCATGTCACCATGACATAAGAAAAAGAGCTCTTAACAACACGGAGATTTTGTACATCTTGTAATTGGCTTCACCTTTTCCCAGAAGAAAAAAGTCTCAAAGCACTGCCATGTATATAATCTAACCACCACAATAGAACAGTGATAAGAGAAATAAGAAGTGATCTCTTCAAATGTCTCTGGAATAATCTGTGAGTGCTACCAGAAAGAGAAAGAATGTGTATGAATAACATAAAAACTGCTATACCAAGTTAAAACTCAGTAGACTCACTCTGATGCCGGGGAAGGGCTCCGATACCTTTTCTGATAAAAGAAAAAGATGTAAGAGAAGTTAGGCTGATGCCTTCAAAACTGTCATTTCACAATCTGTTATAACTTTATCTGTGGCTAAGCTTCCCTCAGAAGCAACACTAGAACTTTAACCTTTGGGGAAATACAAGCTGAGTTAATATTGGCATGTAATAAGGGCGCCTGGGTATCTCAGTCGGTTGAGCTTTGGAATCGTGATTTCAGTTCAGGTCAAGATCTCTGGGTGGTGAGATCCAGCCCTGAGGACCGCTCCGCACTCAGCACAGAGTCTGTGTGTCCTTCTGCCCCTCCCTTTCTGCCCCTCCACCGCTCAAATAAACAAATAAATAAAATCTTTAAACTATTGGCATGTAATAGTCATTACAAAAACTTAAAACATTAATTAATCTGATAAAATCCCAACAAAGAAGCTCTGATTTTAGGGCTGTGGGCAGATACAGAGAAGGAAAATCACTAACTTTGTTGTTGCTGTAAAGTGAT
The DNA here is from genome assembly GCF_054177405.1 of Leptonychotes weddellii. NCBI lineage: Eukaryota > Metazoa > Chordata > Mammalia > Carnivora > Phocidae > Leptonychotes > Leptonychotes weddellii. The sequence continues at coordinate 20,445 of NW_027917769.1, forward strand.
CACCCTTTGTCATTTCTTCTTTATTTGGGCTCCTCCCAGCCTTCCATTACAAAGAGAATACATGAAGTTGTTCATTTCAACACTGTTTCCAGTAAATGAAACTAAGGCAACCAAACTTTTCTCTATGACAAAAAGCAGCCTTCAGATATTTCATATCAAAAGATAAAACAGTAAAAGACATTGTTTTATTTTTATATGTTATTCTTTCAGCTTTTGAATTTGATCATGTTTTAAGAAAATAATTATTTCTTGAAGTATCTTGAGATTTTATTAGTATTGTGTTTATTACTATTTACTATTTTTCATCATTATATTTTGGTAGGGATGCCTGGGAAACACAAGGTATAAAGAAAAAATATGTATCTTTTACAAAATAATAACAATAATAAACCAAACAGAAATTCTAGATGCAAAAAGAACTTGAGAGATTGTTTGGTCCAATTGCCTCATCTGACAGATGAAGAAACTAAGGTTCAAAGACTGTCAATAGCTGGCTTACCTCACTTGTCCAAGATGGTTAGCAAATTACACATTGAGTTCAGTGGGCTGTCAGCTATTTCATATTGTCTTTCTTTAGGGACAGATCCTTTTTAAAAGCTTTTTTTCCTTTAGTCATTTAATTTATATTGTGAGGAATAAAGTCTTGGTGGGTTAAATTATAGCAGATAACTATCCTTCCAACTTGATTGAAAGTTAAATAATCAGCTATCCAAATCGAGACCAAACACTGTTTTATTAATAGTTGTTGTCATATCTGACCTTCTAAAATGACAGAAGATTTTTGTTATTCCAAATAAATATAAAAAATTCATGAAAGTGTTTTTGTAAGTAGCTTATTACCTATAAAGGTATAGCCTTTTAAGATATCCTTTAGTATAAAATATGTATAACTGTCTTATAAATTATTAATAGGCTCCCAGAATGTTTAGCACACTAGAAGTGTTAAACAAATTGGAATTTCGATCCCAAGTTTTGTTTCAAATGTGTTATTTGAGTTGTGGGAGAATTTTCTTAAATCATTCATTTCTAAACGTTGATTTGCAAATATACCCATGCTTACCTCTATTAGTAGTCTCAAAATAGATCAGCCAAAATGATCTCATAGCAAAGGGAAAAAAAAATAAAACCTTTGTAATCACGAGAACAATCTTAACTTAGTTCAGTGATTCAGGTCAATGATGTTAAATATGTCAGGATTAGTTAGATTATAGTGTAATACGAATACAATAACACATTTCTGTACATGAATTCAGATTTGTCTACTGGACATTTTTTCCATCAGTAAAAGAAGAATGTGAACTATGGCATTCGTGACCTAGATAAAAAGATGCAGATGTTAGATCAGTTCCTTGGTGACTGGATAAAAGACTATTAGAAGGATAAAAAAAATTCTAAAACATAAGAGCAAATATATTATCTGAAAGTGGCTAGTCAGAACTTGTTCAAAAACCTTCAAGATGAGTCACAGAGAGAAGTTTTCATATGATGCATTTCTTTTGTGCAGTAATTCCATTCATTTGACAAATATTTAATGAACACATACTTTGTGCCAGGCACTCTTCCCGGTGCTGAGGACACAGCCATGAACAAAATTCCCTGTCTTCACGGAGCTTATATTCTGTTGGAGGGAGACAGACAAGATGTTGTATGTCAGATGGTGAGAAGTGCTGAGGAGGACAAAAGCACAGTAAGAAGAGTTTGGGACTGGGCAACGGTGCTAGTTTAGATACGTTTAAGTGAAGGGAACAGCAAGTGCACAGGCCCTGAAAGGGAACAATAGAGTCAATTGGCTGTATTGACACAACACTCAGAGGACAGTGTGGCTGGAACAGGGTGAATAAAGGAGACCGTGGCATTGATGAGGTTGGGGCGATAACTCAGGCAGATTATGGAGGGCCTGAAACTACTCTAAATACTCTGGATTTCACTCTGTGTTAGTTGGAAGGCTGGGGGGAGGGGCGATTAGGTCCAAAAGTGATGTAAATCTGACACTATTTTAAGACATGGCCCTGGCTGCTGTGTGGACAAGAGTCTGCAGTCTAACCAGCAGAGCAGTGACTGGTTAGAAAGCTGATGGAGTAATCCAGGCAAGAGGTGATGCTGCTGGGCCACAAGGGTAGCAGTGGTGGGATGTGAGGTGGTGGGAGTCCGATGTATTTGAAAGGAGAGTAAACAGGTTTCGCTACTGGTATCAATTTGCTGTGTGGAAAGCACCATAATGGCCTCCCAAATTGTCCGTGTCTAATCCCCATAACCTGTGAATATATTAAGTTACACGGCAAAGAGAAATTATAGTTGCATATTAATTAAGGTTGCTAGTGTGCTGATCTTAAAATAGGGAGATCATCTTGGACTATCTGGGTGGGCACAAGGCAATCAAAAAGGTCCTTAGAAGTGAGGAGGATGTGAGGATGATCTGGCTATGACATCTGTCACCCCATTGATCACCAGGATTGATTCAGCTGATCTGATTGGCTAGGCGGGTGTCCCCTTCCTCTCTTACTGCTCCATGTGCATCCCTCCCAAAGCTGAACTCTTGGTCAAAGAGGTCGATGGTCCCTTGAAAGAGGAAGGCTGTTCTTGGGTCAAGTTTATACGAGTAGCTGTGGTTCCCTGCTAGAACCATCAAAACTTAAGAGAAAGAAAGAAAAAAAAGAAAGAAAGAAAGAAAGAAAGAAAGAAAGAAAGAAAGAAAGAAAGAAAGAAAGAAAGAAATGGAAGAAGAAAACAAAAGAGTAAGTCAGAGGAAGATGTGAGTACTGAAGCAAGGCACAGGGAGATGCAACTTGGCTAGCTTTCAAGATGGAGGAAGTAGGCCATACGCCAAGGTAAGGGGCACTCTCTAGAAGCAGGAAAGGGCCAAGAAACAAGATTTTCTTCGAGAGCCTCCAGAAAGAAACACAAGGTCTACACCTTGATGGATCTACAATCAGTGAGATCCACACCAGACTTCAGACCTACAAACTATAAGATAAGTTTGTGTGGGGTTTAAGCAGTTTTTGTGATATGTTACAACAGCAATAAAAAAATTAACCCAGATTAGTATGGGGTATAACAGAAAAGAGTCAAGTTTCACTAGCGGTTTAATATAATTTGAATTTTATAATTTGTTTGGCTCATAGAGTGCTGATTTATTATTTGCATAGCTAAATATGCTTTTTGTATCTTTTGAAAATCTAAGTATACAAATGAAGTCTTTCTGATTCAAATGTTGGTGCCTATCAGTGACCTGAACACCTTTCCTTCATTTTTCATTTTCTGAATATGAACACAAACTTTTATTAAATTTGATAATTTAACACAAAGCTCTGCGAAGTGTGATTGTAAAGCACTGAAATATTTTTTAAATTAATGTAGTAGTACTTGAAGACAATGTCTTTGCAGATTGTCAGCTTGCAAGGTTAAGCCCTGATAGCATTTGGTGTCATATTCAAAACAGGTTTGAATCTCTTTCTTTAGCATTGCCTCCCAAGCCTGTTTACAAATCTTGCAAGCAAAGCATACTATGAATTTCCAAAATCATCTACTTTTTCCCTGAAAATAAGCTAGCAAAATATATTGCTCAGTTAACTTTATTTTTTATTTATATCCTCACTATTGTGTGAAAACCAGTTGAGGCTGGATCACTCACTTTGGTCATTCATTCAACAGATTTTTATATTTTTATATTTGGTTCACTGGACCTATAAGAAAATCACTTTTGTCTGAGAGACCATAACACTGGCTGTGTTATTCCCTTAGCAATTAAATTACAAGGCAACCAATCAACTGGGGAAGACAGGTTTTAGCCCAATTCTTGGGACCCAAAAGAACAAAGACATGACAGTTGTTGTTCCTAGAGATTTGGGCATATGTCAGAGACATTTTCAATACCTGAGAGATGAGGTGGGATCAAATTCCTGGAAAAACCAATAAGAACAAGATCAAAGACAGGTGTAAGGCTCAAGTGAGAAATGTAGTGTACATTGATGCTTTGATCTTAGAGGCAGGAATTGGTGAAATAGAATGAATCCATTCAAAGTAAGGAAAGCCTCGTCCTAAGGACTTATAATGGGGACAGTGGTGGTGCTAAACTTAATGACCAGTTGAGCATCGGGGGTTTATATCTGACACACCTGACCTACTCTTTCGTTGGCAGCTAAAGGAACATGGGGAAATAAGCTTCACAGAAGGTGGATGGCTCTAGGATCTCAGGGGCAGGACAATGACTTCACCCAAAGCCAACAAGACTGGGTGGAGGGAGTTAAGAAAAGGCAGGGATGGTGTATCTTACTGATTCTGTGGTTAACTAAAAAATTGTGTGGACCTGGGCCTCCATGGACCTGTGCGGTAAAGAGGGAGGATATAAAAACATAATAAAGACTCAAAATAGAAAACTCTTTGTTGGGTTCAAGGGGCAGAGTTAGAGGAAGCTTCATTCTAAATGCTGAAAGGAGTAAGAGAGCTCAAAGGGGAAAGCATGAACTCCTGAAGGTTCCCTATTTTTTCCTCCTATGCAAAACTGAAGCCCTTATCCTCTGTCTCACTCCAGTAGGAGCTTTTATTTATTGTGGCCCTGTCCATGGTCTCTCTTCTCCATTGTTTGTACTCCCCCTTTCCCGTGCTTAGACCAGGAGTTAACTTTCTAAACTTGCTAAATGAATCTCCTGATACTTTTTTCAAAGGGATGTGCAACCTCGCAATAATTTAAAAGCTTCTCTCTTTCAGATGTACGTCAGGCCTTCCCTTGGGGAGCTCTAACTTTCATTAGAACTGGTCACAACAAAAAGTGGAGCTTATCTGAAATAATTAAGAAAATATCCAAAATATCTTAAGCAATTCCTCTAACTATAGGTACCAATGCTGCAGACTTCTTGCAGTCACTGCTCATCTCAGTTCGAATAGGCAATGCTGTTGCCTCCCAGGATGGAGGCAGGATAAGGACACACTTGCCTTAGGCACAGAACTTAAGAGGGTGCCAAATAATTCAGCAATGAAGATAAATAATATTAAATATTTGTCAAAATCTAAATGACTACCAAACTTATCATGAACAAAATATCAAATTGATGAGCAAAACATCATTATTTTAAATAAAAACAGGGTAGGTACCTTAATCCTTTTTTGTTTCTCTGGTAAAAGAATATTTGGCCTAAGAAGTGAGAATGGACTTTATATTATGTATGCACTAATACATTCTCTAGCAAAAAACAAAAAACAAAAAAAACAGAGGATTTGGCTTATTGATTATTCTATATATAAATGTGAGTGTTAACTGCTAAATTTTGCTTCCAATGAAGCTTTGAAATCAGTTGCTAATTAATAAGCCACTGAATGCCTGATAATTTTTATTTCTTTTAACTTTCACTTCCACTTATCTTTCACTTGTCATTTATCTATACAAAAACATTTTGAATATTTTTTTTTAAGATTTTATTTATTTGACAGAGAGAGACATAGCGAGAGAGGGAACACAAGCAGGGGGAGTGGGAGAGGGAGAAGCAGGCTTCCCGCGGAGCAGGGAGCCCGATGCGGGGCTCCATCCCAGGACCCTGGGACCATGACCTGAACCGAAGGCAGACACTTAACGACTGAGCCACCAGGCGCCCCAACATTTTGAATATTTACATGGGATGTTTCAACACCAAGTTTCTATATATGTGTTTCTCAAGATACACTAGATATAAGAACTATATGAAATTTTTAAGAATGCTCCAGAGATAAAAATAAATGTTACACATCAATGCAAATGATATGTAACTCAGTTGTGAGGCATTCACCACTTCCATGTAACCCATCTGTGTCTACTGGAACTTAAACTTGACCCAAAACCATAACACCAGCTCTCTGAAGAAAGCTAAACACAAAGCACATAGCTTACTGAATACTGGAAGGATTGTAGGATGGGTCACTGTGCATACTGCATGATCTGTCATAATCATTAGGTTTGCCTTGGCTGCCCAGCCTTTCTTTCCAGCCTCAGGTACCACATCAGCTCTCTCCCTTGGCTTTTTCTGCTAGAGTAGGAAGCTCAGCTCCTCCCTCTTTCTCCTGTCTTCCTCCAAAGGAAAGCCCAGTGCCAGCCGCAGTTGTCTTCAATTCCATAGCTGACTGATAAAGTAGCTCTTTAACAAGCAGATCACTTTTCTCAGGGATTTTCATGTCTGCTGTTAAAAAGACTAAAGTTTCATAATATTGCTACATATTCCTAAAAAAGCTTACTGCCAGCATATTCCTTATAGAGAATATCTCCCCTGGGAGATATGAATGTACAACAGTTACCTGGGGTTCCTGGACCTACCCCACTCCTCTGTTTTTAGGGAGCCTGCCGTTGTGTTCAAAGGATGTCTTCCTGGCTTGTCAGTCTCCTCAATGCATGAAAGGTTTTCCTCTCTCCACCTGGGACACATCTCCCAACCCAGGCAATTTATTCTCTTTGCCTCTATTCCCTCCCCAAGGGCAGCTTATATCTTCATTGGTTTGTACCTAGAAAGCACTGTAGGCAATGAGGAAAGAAACCACATCAGCAGCCTGGGTCCTTTGCCCTACTTCCCCTCCACTCAGGACAAAGTTTCACCCCTGTGTACACATGCTGACCATTTCAGCAGCTTACTCCAGGGGTTCTATATTCTAAAAAGTGATCTCTTACTCTTTACCACTATGTGGTGGTTTTCTTTCATGTACTAAAATTGCTCGTCACTCCAGCCCATCTCTCAGTTTCCAATATTCATGACTGAAACACTAGGTCAGAGTTTTCCTTACGGGTGCACTCCCTCCCAACAGTCCCACTCTTGTTTCAACCCCCTCTTTCTACTTTATGTAATTCTAGGAACTCCTTTTTGTTCTCTCTGAATCTATGCTCAAATTCAACGTGGGACCCCTGCGTGCTAAGGAGGATTTACAACGGCTTTCTTTGTGCTAGTAGTTAGCCAATTGTGCTAACTGGGAGTCAGACTTACCGGCATCGTCTCTGACTAGATCCCCTTGGTATCTTTTGAGGAACTTCCTGGCCAGAGGTGAATGATCTGTGGCTCCCACTCCCTGGGAGTCTGCTCCTCTGTGATTAGACTCAGAGAGCGTCATCACGGCCACAAGAGTGTCAGCTCTCTCCATCTGAACTGTGCCTTCAGGTGCAATTCCATCTATCCCATCCATTCCTCCTATTGTTTTCTTTAGGAGTTTCATTGTTTCTTTAGGAGTGATGCCCGCCCTATTTCCCTTCTCTAATTTCATTTTACTAGCAGTGAGAAATTGAGGGACTTTATGGTCTGTTCTGGAGCCTGCAATTCTTCTCATTGTAAATAGCTGCTTCAGCAACTTGCACTAACTGGACATAATTTTTCACACTGTGTTCATCGGCCCCTCTATGCAAAAGTTCCTCAAGTCTCGACATATATGTTAAGGCACTTTCAATGATACGTCTTCACAAACTTGACATATAAGTCTCCACATCTACCTGCATTATTGAGTAACTTTTTGGCTGATGTCAGACATTCTACTATAGAAGTGGAGGCATTTGTAGTTTTTGAAAGCATATATAATTCTTAGTGCCAGACTCAACACATTTTCTATTAATCTCTGTTGCATCTGATACGTCAGAAGCTTTGCACCCCACCAACATTTCACTGATGTGTTCCAAACACAATTAAAAATCTTCTCAAGTTCCTGGTATTGGATTCCCTCCTCTCCCCCCCGCCCCCCCGACCCAGGTCTCCAGAGCCTGGGTAGCATAAGCTCTCAACCAAGAGCTCAAACACTGGCCATAATACGATTTTCAATAGCAGTTCAGTTACAGCTAATAAAGTCAGTTGGGTCTCTTAATTAGCCCAAGCATGTATGTGATACATCCCCTTTTTTCTTCCTTGACACATTCCAGTTTTCTAAAAAAATGATGTCAAGGTTGGTTTAAACACAAATGTACAGCTGAATACTTCATCAAAGAGTTTCTTTGATCTATTCTAATAAGCTCACAAAACACTGGGCCTGTGAGACTCCAAGTGAAACACTCAATATCCAATCATATATTGTTCCAAAGGTTTTTCTGCAGCATCCCTCTGCCTTTCAGTTTCTTGACCAAAGAGCAGCATTGCTCCTAGTACATCAATCTCCACTCCCTGGACCATTAGCCATGAGGAGCAGGCAGTAGGGCCTCTATTAAGAGTGACATTTTAATCTGATAGGCATCCAAATGCCCTCTGTAGATAAAGTATCTCAGAAAATTCTCTAAGGCCCAGGTGTCAGATACCCCTTAACAATACAGGTTATCTAGTTCTTCCCCAAACCAACTCTGATTTAAAATATAGCTAGTTCTTCAGTTTCCAGAGAATATCCAATCACATCACACATATTGAGGGTTTTTTTTAGCTCTACTCAAGTTTTGTGGGAACACGTCATTTATCTTAATTTCATTCCTCAGCTCCATTCAGTAAACCTCTTCCGTAACCTAAATTTTACCCACATGTGAACGCTGAGCAGGCAGTTTGCAACATATGCCTGGAATTCAGGGAGCTCATTTAAACTGGAGATAAACATTTGGAGTTTTGAGAGTTTATAGTGTAGAGAAGATTTTTGAAGCCCGAGCTCTGGGGCATTCCAAATTTTAGAAGTTAGGGAGGTAAGGAGGAACCAACGAAAGCAACAAGGAAGGAACAGTCACTAGGAAGAAACCAAAAGCATGTAAAAGCGAAGGAAAGAAAATAATTAAAGATTACTATGCCAAATGATGCTGATAGGCCAAACAGAGTGAAGAAGGAGAATTAACTTTTGTGTTTGACAATAGGGTAGTATGTTCCTGGTTATCTTGACAAGAACAACTTCACTAGAGAGGGGCAAGGCCTGGTGGAGGTAAGTTCAAGAGAAAATGAGAGGAGAGAAGTTGGAGACAGTGCGGATAGACAATAATTTTGAGGAGTTTTGCCACAAAGAGTAGCAGAGATAGAAGCCACCAGAGTAAGTAGGATTAATATAATTTTTTCTTTGAGAAAAAAATAATTGTATGTTTATAGGAAGAAAATAAAAAGATACAGGAAAGAGAGGAAAGATTTGCTAGAAGGATGATCTTCAGAAGGTAAGAGAGCAACCGTGAATGCACCAGTGTAAAAGTTGACCTTTGCTCAGAGCGGAGATGGCATCCACAGTAATAAGAAAAAGAGCCTCTAGTTCCATCCATGTCATTGCAAATGGCAAGATTTCATTTTTTTGATGGCTGTGTACTATTCCATTGTATATATATATACCACTTCTTCTTTATCCATTCATCTATCCATGGACATCTGGGCTCTTTCCATAGTTCGTCTATTGTGGACATAGACGCTTATCTTACTTAAAAAATAAGAAATCAATTAAAAATAGATTTTTGGTCATGAAGTTCTCAAGGTATCAAGAAAAACTGGTGTCAAGAAGACACCATATTCTTTTTTTTTTTTATTCTTATGTTAATCCCCATACATTACATCATTAGTTTTAGATGAAGTGTTCCATGATTCATTGTTTGTGCATAACACCCAGTGCTCCATGCAGAATGTGCCCTCCTCAATACCCACCACCAGGCTAACCCATCCTCCCACCCCCCTCCCCTCTAGAACCCTCAGTTTGTTTTTCAGAGTCCAT
>NW_027917770.1:0-12785 GCF_054177405.1 Leptonychotes weddellii
AGCCTGGTGATGGGTATTAAAGAGGGCATGTACTGAATGGAGCACTGGGTGTTATACGCAAACAATGAATCATGGAACACTACATCAAAAACTAATGATGTAATGTATGGTGATTAACATAATAAAATTAAAAAAAACCCTTTCATCTTTAGGATAAATCCACTTGGTCAGAAGGTATTGTCTAATATCTTTTTTGTATTTGATTTGCTAATATTTTTTAATGATTTTTGAGTCTGTGCTCATAAGGAATATTGGTCTGTAATTTTCTTATAATGTTGTCTAGATTTGGCATAAAGGAAATATCAAACTGCTAGAGTGAGCAGAGAAGTGTTCTTTTATACTTTCTGAAAAAAATTGTGGGTTTTGTATTATTTCTTCTTTAATTATTTGAAAGAATACCTCTGAAGCAATCTGGGCATTGAATTTTGTTAGTAAAAATATTATAAGTTATGAATTCAGGTTATTCATATTTTCTAATTTTTGTGTTAGTTTTAGTGATTTAAGTCTTTCAAGAAGTGTGTTTATTTCATTTAAGTTTTCAAATTTATTGCAATACATTTTATAATAGTCCTTTATTATTTTAAATTGTATATGATAATGATGATTTCTCTTTTATTTCTCATATTTCTGGTTTGAGTCTTAACCAATTAGCTGAAGTTTATTACTTTGTTTATATTTTCAAGGAACCAGCTTTTGGTTTCATTAATTTTTCTCTATTGTTTGTCTGTTTTCTGTTTCACTGGTTACCATTCTTAAATTTATTTCCTTCCTTCTCCTTACTTAGGTTTAGGTTGTTATTTTATCTTTCTGAGATAAAAGACACTGATTTTAGTCTTTTAAAAAATATATAAACATTTAAAGCTATGAGTTTCTTGCTAAGTATTGTATTATCTGCATTCTATAAATTTTGATATGTTGTGTTTTCATTTTCATACAAGGCAAAACTTTTTCTAATTTCCTTTGTGAATTCCTTTTTGACCCATGACTTATTTCAAAATGTGTTGTTTAACATAAATATTTTATAAATTTCCAGATATCTCCCTGGTATTAATTCCTAGTTTAATGTTTCTGTGATCAGCAAACATATACTGTATAACTTGTATTGAAAATTATTGAGATGTGCTGACTTAGCACATGGTCTATTTTTATTAATATTCTCTGTATATTTTAAGGTAATTTTTATTCTCTTGTTGCATTCAGTATCTTATTTTTTACTTTATAAATGTTAATTTAAAATGAAAAAATAATGTTAGGTTATAATATTGGTCAGATCCATAGTAATGTTACCACAGCAAAAATAAATATATAAGGTAGAAGTCAACCTTCACTATATAGTCAGCATCATAATGTGGGGATTGTGGTGATAGCAACATGATTTATTACTTACAATGCAGGGAAAAAAGTGATCATAGCAACATTCTTACTTGTAACTCCTCTTCTGCATCCAGAAACAACTATACTTTTGAGCTGCCATTTATAATTCTGGTTGGAAGTGATCAAATAAAGGATTTAATAAATAAATGAGGATGAAGTGACAAATTTTCCTCAGAGAAGAATTCCAAATCACATATATAGATGTTCTCCACTCCATAAAGTAGAGGATAAGTGATTGGCCCCTATCTCTGGACAATTGCCCAAATCAATCTATATTCTTTGAGTAGCAGTCATGTAGATATTTTTTTCACCTATTTTGTACTACCATAAAGTCAATACTTTTCAATCTTTTTCACAAAGATAACCTGAAGAGCCTAGTCAAATCTATTTTGAAGAAATGCACCATTTCTTTGAGCAACCAGTCAGAAAATAATAACCTATATGACAGTTTTAGTGAACCAATGTTGGCTGTAAGAGTCTTCATTTATTTTTCCAAGTTATCTTGCATCCTTATGTTAATAATATAGAATATTGTTGAGTATTGATGTCAATCTCTCTAGACATTCTTGGATTTTTGGTAAAGTGTCATTTCTAGTCATGAAGCAACACTCCCATTTTCCACAAGTTCTCCATAGTCACTGATTAAGGGCTGTTCAATATTTGCAATTTTTCATCATACCTTAATATGCATTAATTTAGGCAAGGAAATTTGCATTTATTATTGAACTTATTTTAAGACATTTTATCTCAAGCATATGACATATTTATATAAATATTTGAAAACTCTAACAAAAATAGTGGCAACGATTAAAATGAGATGGCTTTACAAGTTGAAAATATATTCAGACAAGTAGATTTATATTAATTTTGTCCATTAAAGAGAATGAGCTTGAAAAAAAGAGTCTGAAGGTGAGAGTCATGTTTCTTTTGTCCTAAGAGATATCTTCAATCATTTCAAAATTATCTACTTCTTTTTTCAAACTATGCTTCCTTTGGATGGTCTTGCACAAACTTCTTTCCTTATTACTGATGGAAACACAGTTCCACTGATACTTATGAGATGTTACCTACTTCTCAGATGTGTGGAACAGGATAAAAGGCTAAAAGCTACTGAATTAGGGTGATCACTTTCAAATGCTCTTTCAAAAGAAACAACTGATTTTAAGTGATAATTGTGATGCTCTTAGTTGTGGAATCTCAACTAAATTACCTTCTCTAATTTTGTTTTTTTTTTTTTCCCCTGTGAATGTATTATAGTTATAATACTTAAGAGTTCTTAAGTTATAATACTTAAGAACTTCCCAGTTTTATTGTGGGAATTAGAGTTTATGTATGTAAAATGTTTTGTATATAGTAGATGCTCAATAATAGCAGCTTGCATCGTTATCATCACCATCACTTGAAATTTAGCTACTTCTTGTGAATGTTTGTTCAGTCCCCCTTCCCACACATGAAAGGGTGCAATTGAAAATCAGAATGTTATGTGCAAATGTAACCCAAGATTCTCTAATTTTTTTTTGATTTGTAAGGCCAAGTTGCATTCATTCACCTTCTTACTCACCAAAATGACTATTTCACACTTGCCCTCTACTCTTCACAAACCTCTATCACTGCCTTCCCCTTTTTCATTCTCAGGTGATAGTCTTTCTTCCAATTTCACTGAGACAATAGAAGCAATCAGAAATGAATTTCCAGAAGCTCCCATCACCACATTTATCCATACTGTATCATATATTTGAATGTTGCTGAGAGAGTAGATCTTTTTTCTCCAAGTTTTTATTTAAATTCAAGTTAGTTAACATATAGTGTAGTAGTGATTCATCACTTACATATAACACCCAGTGCTCATCCCAACAAGTGCCCTGCTTAATGCCCATCACCTATTTAGCCCATTCCCCCACCACCTCTCCTCCAGCAACCCTCAGTTAGATCTCTGTAGTTAAGAGTCTCTTATGGTTTGTCTCCCTCTCTGTTTTTATCTTCTTTTATTTTTCCTTCCCTTCCCCTATGTTCATCTGTTTTGTTTCTTAAATTCCACATATGGGTGAAATCATATATTTGTCTTTCTCTGACTGACTTACTTCACTTAGTGAATAATACACTCTAGTTCCATCCACATTGTAGCAAATGGCAAGATTTCATTCTTTTTGATCACTGAGTTATATTCCATTGTGGATGTATGTGTGTGTGTGTGTACCTCAGATCTTCTTTATCACATATAGCCTTTATTATGTTGAGGTATATTCCCTCTAAACCTATTTTATTGAGAGATTTTACCGTGAATGGATACCGTACTTTGTCAAATACTTTGTTGTGAGTTTTTATCATGAATGGATATTGTACTTTGTCAAATGCTTTTTCTGCATCTATTGAGATGATCATCTGGTTTTTATCCTTTCTCTTGTTAATGTGATATATCATATTGATTGATTTGTGAACATTGAGCCACCATCATATCCTTGAAATAAATTCTACTTAATCATGGTGAGTGATTTTTTTAATGTGTTGTTGGATTCAGTTTGCTAATATTTAGTTGAGGATTTTTGCACCTACATTTATCAGAGATATTGGCCTTTAGTGTCTTTATCTGATTTTGGTATCAGGATAATGCTGGCCCTGTAGAATGAATTTAGAAGCTTTTCTTCCTCTTCTATTTTTCAGAATAGTTTGAGAAGAATAGGCCTTACTCTTTAAATGTTTGGTAGGATTCACTTGTGAAGCAGTCTGGTCCTGGACTTTTGATTATTGGGAGTTTTTTTTTTTTAATTACTAGTTCAATTTTATTACTAGTAATTGGTCCTTCCAAATTTTCTATTTCTTCTTTGTTCGGGTTTGGAAGGTTATGTATTTCTAGGAATTTGTGCATTTCTTGTAGGTTGTCCAATTTATTGGCATATAACTTTTCATAATATTTTCATAATCCTTTGTATATCTGTAGTATTGGCTGTTATTTCTCCTCCTTCATTTCTGATTTTATTTGAATTCTCTCTCTCTCCTCTCTCTCTCTTTTTTTTGGATGAGTCTTGCTAAATGTTCATCAATTTTATTGATCTTTTCAAAGAGCCAACTCTTGGTTTTATTTATAAATCTGTTCTATTGATTTTTAGTTTCTATTTCATCTATTTCTGCTCTAATCTTTATTATTTCCCTTCTTCTGCTGGCTTAGGCTTCTTTTGTTGTTCTTTTTCTAGCTCCTTTAGGTGTAGGTTAGGTTGTTTGTTTGAGATTTTCTTTGCTTCTTGAGGTAGGCCTGTATTGCTATAATCTTCCCTCTTAGAACAGCTTTTGCAGCATCCCAAAGATTTTGGACCATTGTGTTTCATTTTTATTTGTCTCCATATATTTTTTATTTCCTCTTTGATTTCTCAGTTGATCCATTTATTGCTTAGTAGCATGTTATTTAGCCTCCATATATTTGTGTTCTTTCCAGATTTTTTCTTGTGATTATCTTCTAGTTTTATATTGTAGTTAGAAAAGATGTATGATATAATTTAATGTTTTTGAATTTGTTGAGACTTGTTTTGTAGTCCAATATGTTATCTATTCTGGAGAATGTCCCATGTGCAGTTTAAAATAATGTGCATTCTGCTGTTTTTGGATATAATATTCTTAATATATCGTTAGGTCCATCTGATCCCATGTGTCATTCAAAGCTACTGTTTCTGTGCTGATTTTCTGTTTGAATGATTTATCTCTTGATGTAAGTGGGGTGTTAAAGTCACCTATTATTGTATTACTGTGAATTTCTTCCTTTATATCTGTTAATAATTGCTTTATGTCTTTAGGTGTTCCCATGTTGGGTGCATAAATATTTATAATTGTTACATTCTCTTGTTGGATTCTTTCCTTTATCATTATGTAGTGTCCTTGTTGCCTCTTGTTGCAGTTTTTGTTTTAAAGCCTATTTTGTCCAATATAAATATTGCTACCTCAGCTTTCTTTTTGCTTCCATTTATATGGTGAATGTTTTTTTTACCCCTTCACTTTCAATCTGCATGTGTCTTTAGGTCTGAAGTGAGTCTGCTGGAGGCAGCATATTGATGGGCTTTGCTTTTTTATCCATTCAGTCACTTTCTGTCTTTCGATCGGAGCATTTAGTCCATTTACATTGAACGTAATTATTGATAGGAATGTACTTATTGCCATTTTGTTCCTTGTTTTATGGTTGTTTTTGTAGTTCTTTTTTGTTACTTCCCTTTTCACTTGCTCTCTTTCCTTGTGGTTTGATGGCTTTCTTTAGTGATATGAGTGGATTCCTTTCTCTTTATTTTTTGTGTATCTGTTATAGGTTTTTGATTTGTTGTTACTATTAGGTTCATATATAACATCTTATGCATATGGCAGTCTATATTAAGTTGACGGTTGCTTAAATTTGAGCCTATTCTAAAAGCACTAAATTTTTTTTCCGTACCCCTCCATGTTTTATGTATGTGATGTAGTTGCACTGATGTCACTGTTATCTAGGTGTGTCCATTACACAAAGTGAGCTTAGGATCCTCTTACTTTGCCATATTCCCAGAAGTCCCTGCAACATCATTGTTTAGAATAGTACTTGACTTTTTGTTCATGCTTTATAAATATTTATTGAATAACTAAATGTTGTCCTAGTGTTGTCAGATTTTTTTCCCCAAGAGAGAATCATCAGTAAATGTATGCAAAATACATTTAGAAATTATCGTACCATTTTCTCCAAATCTTCTTAAGAGTGTAATTTACATATAGTAAAATTTGCCTTTTTAATTGTAAAATCCTGAAAATGCACAAATGTGTACAGTTGTTTAACCACTGCCACAATCATGATAGAACAGTTGCATCACCCCAAAATTTCCCCTGTGTCCTTTTGTAGTTCATTGTTCCCTCACATCCCTAGAATTTGGCAAGTAGTGTGTACGTGTGTTTGAATCTATACTTTTATCTTTCTAACAATGATATATAAATAAAATCATAGTATATAACCTTTTGACTCTAGCTTCTTCCACTTAGCATAATGTACTTGACACACATCCAGGTTATTGTAGTAATCAGTAATTTGTTGCTTTTTATTGCTGAGTATTATTTCATTACGTTGTGCAGAAGAACTGCAATTTGTTTATCCACTTCCCAGTTATAAAATATTTGTGCTGTTTTCATATTTTGGTGATTACAAATATTACTAATTACTAATATTGCTAATAAATATTTGTGTAAGATTTTTGTGTAAATTTTTCATTTTATTTTGGTAAACATGTAAGTGTGAGGTTTATAGGTTGTGTGGTAAGTTTGTTTTAACTATAAAAAACTTAATTAAATTTAATTTGACTATACAAAATTTCCACTTTGAAAAATATTTTGAGATCCATCTGATGAATGTGCATTCTAGTCACTCTATATCCTTGCACTTGGTATTGACAGTTTTGTTTTTTTTAAGCCATTGTAATATGTTTGTAGTAAAATTTCATTGTGGTTTTAATTTAAATTTCCATAATGGTTATGATGTTGAGCATAATTTTTCATCTGTATGTTTTTTGGAAAAGCATTTTTTTCAGATCTTTTGTTGATATTTTCATTGGATTGTTTTCCTTTTATTGAATTCTGAGAGCTCATTATAAATTCTGGATACAAGCACTTTATCAGATTTATGATTTGAAAAGCATTTTGTTATTCTGTTGCTTGTCTTTTCGTTCTCCTAACAGCTTTTGGTGCCATATCTGAGAAATGTGTGCCTAAGCCAAGGTCATAAAGATTTTCTTTTAGTTTTCTCCTAGAAGTCCACTTTAAGTATTTTCAACTTATTCAAATTTTATAGAAGTGTTATAATCTGTGAAGTAAATGTGACCTGTGATTTGCATTTTGTGACCTCTAGTCTATAGTATAATCTGGAAGTCATCAATAGAAAAAAAACAAACAAAACACAACAACTGTATTTTAGGTCAATCAAATAATGACATGAAAGGTAAGTACTTTTAAAATAGTATACATTGGCAGTCTTAAGGGGGAAATACATAGCCATCCAAGCCTCTCTCAAAAAATTAGAAAAATCCCAAATGCACAAGCTAACACTACACCTAAAGGAGCTGGAGAAAGAACAGCAAATAAAACCTAAACCAAGCAGAAGAAGAGAAATAATAAAGGTTAGAGCAGAGATAAATGAAATAGAAACCAGAAAAACAGTAGAACAGATCAATGAAACTAGAAGCTGGTTCTTTGAAAGAATTAAAAAGATCAATAAACCACTGGCCAAACATCTAAAAGAAAAGAGAAAGGACCAAAATTAATAAAAATCATGAATGAAAGGGGAGAGATCATGACTAACACCAAGGAAATAGAAACAATTATTAGAAATTATTACCAGCAACTATATGCCAACAAATTAAGCAACCTGGAAGAAATGTATGCCTTCCTGGAAACTTACAAATTACCAAAACTGAAACAGGAAGAAATAGACAATCTGAATAGACAACCAGTAACAAAATTTAAGCAGTAATCAAAAACCTCCCCAAAACAAAAGTCCAGGGCCAGATGGCTTCCCAGGGGAATTCTACCAAACATTTAAAGAATAAATAACACCTATTCTACTGAAGTTGTTTAAAAGATAGAAACATAAGGAAAACTTCCAAACGCCTTCTATGAGGCCAGCATTCCCCTGATCCCAAAATCAGGCAAAGACCCCATCAAAAAGGAGAATTATAGACCAGTATCCCTGATGAACATGGATGCCAAAATACTCAAGAAGATCCTAGTAATAGGACCCATTAGTACATTAAAAGGATTATTCATCACAACCAAGTAAGTTTTATGCCTGGAATGCAAGGGTGGTTCAACATTCACAAATCAATCAACACGTAGAGCACATCAATAAAAGACAAGAAGTATATGATCCTCTCAATTGATGCAGAAAAAGCATTTGACAAAATAGAACATCTGTTCCTGATTAAAACTCTTCAGAGTATAGGGATAGAGGGAACATTCTTCAAATTCATAAAAACCATCTATGAAAAGCCCAGAGCAAATATCATTATCAATGAGGAAAAGCTGAGAGCTTTGCCCTTAAGATCAAGAATGCAACAGGGATGCCAACTTTCACCACTAGTGTTAAACATAGTGCTAGAAGTCCTAGCAACAGCAATCAGACAACAAAAAGAAATAAAAGGCATCCAAATTGGCAAAGAAGAAGTCAAACTCTCCCTCTTCACAGATGACATGATACTTTATGTGGAAAACCCCAAAGCCTCCGCCCCCAAATTACTAGAACTCATACAGCAATTAAGCAATGTGGCAGGATACAAAATCAGTGCACAGAAATCAGTTACATTTCTATATGCTAACAATGTAACTGTAGAAAGAGAAATTAAGGAATCGATTCCATTCACAATAGCAACAAAACCCATAAGATACCTAGGAATAAATCTAACCAAAGAGGTAAAGGATCTATACTCCAGAAACTACAGAACACTTATGAAAGAAATTGAGGAAGACACAAAAAGGTGGAAAAACATTCCATGCTCATGCCTTGCAAGAATAAACTTTGTTAAAATGTCTATCCTGCCCAGAGCAATTTATACTTTCAATGCCATCTCTATTAAAATACCATTGGCATTTTTCAAAGAGCTAAAACAAACAATCCTAAAATTTGTATGGAACCAGAAATGACCCCAAATTACCAAGGGAATGATGAAAAAGAAAAACAAATCTGGGGGCATCATGTTGCCTGACTTCAAGCTATATTACAAAGCTGTGATCACCAAGACAGCATGGTATTGGCACAAAAACAGACACATAGACCAATGGAACAGAATAGAGACTCCAGAAATGGACCCTCAACTCTATGGTCAACTAATCTTTGACAAAGCAGGAAAAAATACCCAATAGAAAAAAGACAGTCTCTTCAATAAGTGGTGCTGGGAATTGGACAGCTACATACAGAAGAATGAAAATGGTCCATTCTCTTACACCATACCAAAGATAAACTCAAAATGGATGAAAGACCTCAGTGTGAGACAGGACTCCATCAAACTCCTAGAGGAGAACATAGGCAGTAACCTCTTTGACATCAGCCACAGTAACTTCTTTCAAGACACTTCTCCAAAGGCAAGTGAAACAAAAGCAAAAATGAACTTTTGGGACTTCATCAAGATAAAAAGCTTCTGCACAGCAAAGGAAACAGTCAACAAACTAAGAGGCAGCCCACGGAATGGGAGAAGATATTTGCAAATGACATTAAAGGTAAAGAGCTGATATCCAAGATCTATAAAGAACTTCTCAAACTCAACACTCAAAGAACAAATAACCCCATCAAAAAATGGGCAGAAGACATGAACAGATATTTCTCCAAAGAAGACATACAAATGGCTAACAGACACATGAAAAAATGTTCACTCATATGTGGAACATAAACAATAGCACAAAGGATCATAGGAGAAGGGAGGGAAATCTGAAGGGGGAGAAATCAGAGAGGGAGATGAACCATGAGAGACTATGGACCCTGGGAAAAAAAACTGAGGGTTTCAGAGGGGAGGGGTAACAGGATGATGGGTATTAAGGAGGGCACAGGCTGTGATGAGCACTGGGTGTTATACACAACTAATGAATCATTGAACACTAATTCAAAAATAAGTAAATAAATAAAAATAATAAAATAAAATGGTATACATTTTTACTTTAAAAATACACATTAAAATATTTTGCCATTAAAATGATAGAATATGTACTCTCCTACCACTGATTTATCCAGTGTGAAAGAAACAAGCAAAAAGCAGTAATTTTTTTGTCTTTATTTGTTTTGTTTTTTGGGGTCCACATATAAGTGAAATCATTACTGATGGTTGCCAGAAGGGTAGGAGGGTATGGGAATGGGCAAAATAGATGAAGTGGATTAAGAGGTACAAACTTTCAGCTACAGAATAAATAAGTCACAGGGATAAAAAGTATTGAATAAGGAATATGCCCAATAATATTGTAATAATGTTGTATGGTCACAGATTGTGACTATATTTATTATGGTGAGCATTGCTTAATATATAGAATTGTTGATTCATTATGTTATTCATAATATATAAACTAAGCTAATTAATGATTAAAAGAAAAAATTTTTTCGAATATAGCTTTCCACTTTAGTTATTTCTCACTACTGTTCAAGTGTTAGTTTTAAATTATCATTTTATATGGATTATTTTATTTTGTTTATCCTCCAAAAAATTGAAAAATGCAATTCTGTATATCCAATTTGTTTCTGTAACAATTTTCTTATAAAACATCTAGATTTAAAAATCATTGAAGCCATCAGTCACTACAGAAATAGTAGAAATCATAAAGTTTCTGAAATTAGTTATATAGATATATGTTAAACAGGGGAGAAAAGATTGTAACTGTAATTAGCCAATAATTTCATTGTTCACATTCCTTACTATGGAGTTAATGACTAGCTTGTGGGGCCATGAAAAGCAGGGAGTGAATGATGTTTAATGATCCAACAAATCATTAAGTGCCTAAAAAGGAACTATAGGTATCATTGCCCTTATGAATGTTTATGGCTACATGAATAACATTTGAAGTTTATTTTTGCATACATTTCCAAGTTAATATAACTCATTCTGTTGGAAAAAATTAAAAAAAATATTTCTGGAGCTCTGATCTGTCTGTTGACATTTTTGTTCCTTACTTATAATAAGCCAACCAGTTTCACTAGGATTAAAGTGTCATCTTTATAATTAAATTTTAGGTGACACAGCAAAATCAGTAATGAATATGAGCTAGTGGAAATTTTACTTTCAAATGTTAAAGGACTAAAATTTAATTTTAAATATGTTCCAGAGATCTGAAAGATATATTTCATTTGAGAGGACAAGTAATGAGAAGTTTAAAATGTAGACATCTCAAGCTAAAGAGTAATGAGTCAGGGGCAGCTGGGTGGCTCAGTTGTTAGGCTCTGCCTTCGGCTCAGGTCATGATCTCAGGGTCCTGGGATCAAGCCCCGCAGTGGGCTCCCTGCTCAGTGGGGAGCCTGCTTCTCCCTCTCCCACTCCCCCCTGCTTGTATTCCCTCTCTTGCTGTGTCTCCCTCTGTCAAATAAATAAATAAAATCTTTAAAAAAAAGTAATGAGTCAGACAGAGATAACCATCCAGTCATAATGTATCAGTTCCTTCCCTTGCCCACCCCTAAATTTTCAGATATCTTTGAGAGGAATGAAAGAGACAATTCTGCCTTAGTTAGACTGGACTTGGAAGTAGATCAAAAAAAGATGGCTCAATGTGTCTTGTATGTGACATGATAAATATTGTAGTTTATTGTTCCAAGAATAGGAAGTTGTGACCTAAATTAGAATTTATAACCTGCTGTATACATTTGATATCACCACTTGTACATAAATATTGAAAAAATAGCTAGATCAAACAATAGATAATGCACATTATATAAACTGTATGCTTACTGGTTTCCTAAAAATTGATAAACCACTGATGTCATATTAATTGGCATGGGATGTATTCACTTTATATAGCTCCTTTTTACTCCTATCTTATTTTCCTCTATTATTAAGATTCAGTCTGTTTAACAAAAAAATCTATAATTTATTAATATTTATTTGAAAAATGCAAGACAGATTGGAAGACAGATGGAGACAGAACTGTTCAAAGAAAGCCAACAGCAGAATACATAGCGGATGAGTATTAGCCTACAAGCCAGAATCATTCAAATTATTCAAATCAAGGCAGAGAACAAAAGAGATGAAAGTTTTTATTCTTTTACTGAAACTACCTGTAAATAATTTAGAAATATTGGATTAAAATTTTAATATTCAACCTTATTTTTAAAATGGAGATTAAAAGATAAAAGCAGACTGAGATAATTCATTTTATCAAGGCATTACTGATCCAGTAAAATATTTAGATTTGTTATAAACTAAAATAGAGGTATTTCAGAGAATGAAATATAAAGTTGTGGAAAGTTAAAATATTTAAATATTTGGATGACAGTCTAAAGACAATTATAGGTAGACAGAAGGTAACTTTAATAATTATTGTGTATTGAGCCCTGTTGTTTATTGGCACATTTACATAGACAATTTCTAATCCTATAGGTATTATTATTCTAGGACTATTTTTTTAATTTATTTTATTTATTTTTTTTATTCTTATGTTAATCCCCATACATTACATCATTAGTTTTAGATGAAGTGTTCCATGATTCATTGTTTGTGCATAACACCCAGTGCTCCATGCAGAATGTGCCCTCCTCAATACCCACCACCAGGCTAACCCATCCTCCCACCCCCCTCCCCTCCGGAACCCTGTTTGTTTTTCAGAGTCCATCGTCTCTCATGGTTCGTCTATCCCTCCGATTTCCCCCGCTTCATTCTTCCCCTCCCGCTACCTTCTTCTTCTTCTTCTTCTTTTCTTTCTTAACATATATTGCATTATTTGTTTCAGAGGTACAG
>NW_027917771.1:0-1395 GCF_054177405.1 Leptonychotes weddellii
GTCAGACCTATCCACAGAGACCTGGCAAGCCAGAAAGGCCTGGCAAGACATATTCAGGGTACTAAATGAGAAGAACATGCAGGCAAGAATACTTTATCTGGCAAGGCTGTCATTTAGAATGGACAGAGAGATGCAGAGCTTCCAAGATTGGCAGAAATTGAAAGAATATGTGACCACTAAGCCGGCCCTGCAAGAAATATTAAGGGGGGGTCCTATAAAAGGAGAAAGACCCCAAGAGTGATCTACAACAGAAATTTACAGGGACAATCTACAAAAACAACGTCTTCACAGGCAACATGATGACAATTAATTCATATCTTTCAAAAATCACTCTCAACGTGAATGGCCTAAGTGCTCCCATAAAACGGCACAGGGTTGCAGACTGGATAAAAAGACAGGACCCATCCAAATGCTATCTACAAGAGACTCATTCTGAACCTAAGAAACATCCAGACTGAAAGTGAAGGGATGGAGATCCATCTTCCATGCCAGCGGACCTCCAAAGAAAGCTGGGGTAGCAATTTTTCTATCAGACAAATTAGGTTTTAAACTAAAGTCTATAGTTAGAGACACAGAAGGACACTATATCATTCTTAAAGGGTCTATCTGCCAAGATCTAACAACTGTAAATAACTATGCCCCCAACACGGGAGCAGCCATCTACATAAGCCAGCTGTTAACCAAAATAAAGAGTCATATTGATAACAATACATTAATTGTAGGAGACCTCAATACTCCACTCTCAGCAATGGACAGATCATCTAAGCAGAAAATCAACAAAGAAACAAGGGCTTTGAAGGACACACTGGACCAGATGGACCTCATAGATATATACAGAACATTCCACCCTAAAACAACAGAATACTCATTATTCTCGAGCACACATGGAACTTTCTCCAGAATAGACCACATACTGGGTCACAAATCAGGTCTCAACTGATACCAAAAGATCGAGATTATTCCCTGCATCTTCTCAGACCATAATACTTTAAAACTGGAACTCAAACACACGAAAAAGTTTGGCAGAAATTCAAACACTTGGAAGCTAAAGACCACTCTGCTCAAGAATGTTTGGGTCAACCAGGAAATCAAAGAAGAACTTAAACAATTCATGGAAATCAATGAGAATGAAAACACATCGGTCCAAAACCTATGGGATACTGCAAGGCAGTCCTAAGAGGGACATACATAGCCATCCAAGCCTCACTCAAAAAAATAGAAAAATCCCGAATTCTCCAACTAACTCTACACCTTAAAGAACTAGAGAAAAAGCAACAAACGATGCCTAAGCCATGCATTAGAAGAGAAATAATTAAGGTTAGAACAGAGATCAATGAATTAGAAACCAGAAACACAGTAGATCAGATCAACGAAACTAGAAGTTGGTTCTTTGAA
>NW_027917772.1:0-229 GCF_054177405.1 Leptonychotes weddellii
AAATGCAGAAATATCATGTTCATAAAAAGGAAGGAAGATTTATGTTCATAAAAAGGAAGAATCAATATTAGTTAGAGTTGACTTCTTCCCAAATTTACCTATATATTTAATGCAATTCCAGTCCAAATTCTGGAAAGTTATTTTGTCACTATCAACAAAATGATTGTAAAGTTTACAAGAAAGGGTGAGAGGAGCAAGATGGAGGAGGAGTAGGAGACCTAAATTTCGT
>NW_027917773.1:0-229 GCF_054177405.1 Leptonychotes weddellii
AAGGTACAAATGTCCACATATAAGATGAACCCTGGAGATGTGATGTACAGCATGTGACTAAATATAAAAACCCAAAGCTGTTCATCATCGATGTGTTTTAAACTTTGGTTCAAGATTACAAAACTAAAGTCTACAGGACTCTAGGAAAAGGCTACTCATCACATTAAAACTCAGGATTTTTAAACCTGGGGCTGAGAGTCAGGTGGTCTACGATGCTGGAGGCCCTTCG
>NW_027917774.1:0-229 GCF_054177405.1 Leptonychotes weddellii
GGCCGGGACCCTGGGGTGTCTTCTGCACCACCCCCGTCTCTGGAGGGGTCCGCCTGCCGGAACCTGCTCCGCGGCCAGAGTCCGGCTGCGGGGGGCGCCGCCTCCAGCCTCCGCCGCCAGAGGTGAGGGGGGTCAGCCGGGCCCACCCGGGGTCCCCCTGCCCTGAGCAACACGGGCGGAAACGGAGAAGGTGCAGAAAGGCGATGGAAGGAGAAGAATCCACCGCGAT
>NW_027917775.1:0-229 GCF_054177405.1 Leptonychotes weddellii
ATTCAAAGACAGAATGAGTTGAAAGTAAAAGTATTGAAAATATACACTATTGCAAGTAGGAACAATTACATTAGTAGAATGACTATATAAAAATATTAGATAATTGCAGGAAACAAACTGAGGGTTGCTGGAGTGGGGGGTGGGGTGGGAGGGATGGGGTGACTGGGTGATAGACACTGGGGAGGGTAGGTGCTCTGGTCAGCGCTGTGAATTGTGCAAGACTGTTGAA
>NW_027917776.1:0-229 GCF_054177405.1 Leptonychotes weddellii
TTCGGCTCAGGTCATGATCCCAGGGTCCCTGGATCGAGCCCCGCATCGGGCTCCCTGCTTGGCGGGGAGTCTGCCTCTCCCTCTGACCCTCCCCCTCTCATTCTCTCTCTCTCTCTCTCGATAAATAAATAAAATCTTAAAAAAAAGAAAAAGGCTTAGTTGTAGGGCAGCGGGTCAGCAGTACCTGGCACTTAGGCATATTGTTTCCCAAAGCTAAAATTACTCTCTA
>NW_027917777.1:0-229 GCF_054177405.1 Leptonychotes weddellii
CCCCCCCCCCCCCCCCCCCCCCCCCCGGGGGAGCCTGGTGATGGGTATTAAAGAGGGCACGTTCTGCATGGAGCACTGGGTGTTATACGCAAACAATGAATCATGGAACACTACATCAAAAACTAATGATGTAATGTATGGTGGTTAACACAACATAATAATAAAAAAAAATTTTTTAAATAAGAATAATTCCCTTAAGTACAGTTTAGGTAGATAGGTCTTCTGGACC
>NW_027917778.1:0-229 GCF_054177405.1 Leptonychotes weddellii
GAGCACCGGGGGCCCCCACTAGGAGCACTGGAAGCTGAGCTGCAGGATAATCTCTGCCAGGGGGTGCGGAGGTTCCGAGAGCACCTGCAGGACTGGCTCCTTCACGTCAGGACAAGAAACACACGATCTGGGCGGACTGCGCCATCCACTCAGTCAGAGCTTGTCCTTAGCAGAAGAGGGTCACGCACGGGCAGCTCTGTTCTGGGCCACGACGCACTGTTCACCCACC
>NW_027917779.1:0-229 GCF_054177405.1 Leptonychotes weddellii
TCAAGCACTTTCCTTTGAGATGTTTACTCACTGCTGAAGTATGACCCAGACAGAAATTGCATGAATTCCAGACGTGTAATCAGCAGCCACAGCAAGAAAAGAACATGACCAGCCCGCCAACACCCCACTTCCCCGGCACCCCCTGCAGGCAGGCTCCGACCCTGGGCAGGCCATGCCCTGCTGTCTCACGTCCGGGGGGTCGTCCCCCTGTTGCTGGAAGGGCCTGGGG
>NW_027917780.1:0-229 GCF_054177405.1 Leptonychotes weddellii
GTGCTTGGCCCACACGAGAAGCAATGTGCAGGATACAATCCAAAATTACTCGGCACACGGGACCCAGGAAAATCTCAACTTGCACGTGAAAAGACAGCCAACCAACATCAAAGCAGATATCGCTACTCAAAGATGTCAGATGATCCAGAGAGACGTCTGTTACGCAGACAGGATCTGGAAGACTGTGGGGAATTTTCAACTTACCACCACACTGGCTGGAATATGTTTC
>NW_027917781.1:0-229 GCF_054177405.1 Leptonychotes weddellii
GGGCCCTTCTGGTCTGGACGCCAAGAGCTGTAAGTCTTGCCTTACATCCCCTCCTGCTCCAGGCTGGGCTGTACCCCCGGAATGGAATCTGGGAGGGAGGCAAACAAACACAGCCCAGACTCCTTGACGATGCAAAGACGTGATAACGCAGAAATGCAGCTCACTCCAAACTGCACGTAGGCAAACAAATGTTTAACTTCAGACCCCGTCCTGTGCCCTATAAATACAG
>NW_027917782.1:0-1395 GCF_054177405.1 Leptonychotes weddellii
TAGGATCCAACAATACATTAAAAGGATTATTCACCACGACCAAGTGGGATTTATCCCTGGGCTGCAAGGTTGGTTCAACATCCGCAAATCAATCAACATGTTACAAGACATTAACAAAAGAAAGAACAAGAACCATATGATCCTCTCAATGAATGCAGAAAAACATTTGACAAAGTACAACTTCCTTTCTTGATCAAAACTCTTCAGAGTATAGAGATAGAGGGTACATACCTCAATATCATAAAAGCCATCTATGAAAAACCCACAGCAAATATCATTCTCAATGGGGAAAACCTGAGAACTTTCCCCCTAAGGTCAGGAATGCAGCAGGGATGTCCCCTATCACCACTGCTATTCAACATAGTATTAGAAGTCCTAGCCACAGCAATCAGACAACAAAAAGAAATAAAAGGCATCCAAATTGGCAAAGAAGAAGTCAAACTCTCACTCTTTGCAGATGATATGATACTTTATGTGGAAAACCCAAAAGACTCCACCCTATAACTGCTAGAACTCATACAGGAATTCAGTAAAGTAGCAGGATATAAAGTCAATGCACAGAAATCAGTGGCATTCCTATACACCAACAACAAGACAGAAGAAAGAGAAATTATGGAGTTGATTCCATTTACAATTGCACCCAAAACCATAAGATACCTAGGAATAAATCTAACCAAAGAGACAAATGATCTGTACTCAGAAAACACTAAAATATTCATGAAAGAAATGGAGGAAGATACAAAGAAATGGAAAAACGTTCCATGCTCATGGATTGGAAGAACAAATATTGTGAAGATGTCAATGCTACCTAGAGCAATCTACACATTCAATGCAATCCCCATCAAAATACCATCCACTTTTTTCAAAGAAATGGAACAAATAATCCTAAAATTTGTATGGAACGAGAAAATACCCCGAATAGCCAGAGGAATGTTGAAAAAGCAAAGCAAAGCTGGTGGCATCACAAATCCGGACCTCAAGCTCTATTACAAAGCTGTCATCATCAAGACAGTATGGTACTGGCACAAAAACAGACACATAGATCAGTGGAACAGAATAGAGAGCCCAGAAATGGACCCTCAACTCTATGGTCAACTCATCTTTGATAAAGCAGGAAAGAATGTCCAATGGAAAAAAGACAGTCTCTTCAACAAATGGTGTTGGGAAAACTGGGCAGCCACATGCAGAAGAATGAAACTGGCCCATTTCCTTACACCACACACAAAAATAGACTCCAAATGGTTGAAAGACCTCAATGTGAGACAGGAGTCCATCAAAATCCTCAAGGAGAACACAGGCAGAAACCTCTTTGAACTCAGCTGCAGCAACTTCTTCCTAGAAACATCGCCAAAGGCAAGGGAAGCAAGGGCAAAAATGAACTATTGGGACTTCATC
>NW_027917783.1:0-229 GCF_054177405.1 Leptonychotes weddellii
CCTTAGAGCCCGGAGAAGCGTCTGGCACACAGGCATTTAGCAGATGCTGCTGAAGTGGGCAAACTTCCGAGGAATGCTGATTTTAACAGGGCCACCGGCAGCGGCAACTGTGAGCCTTTAGGAGAAAATGACAAAAAGGAAAAAAAAAAGTCGGGGGAAGTTTGCTTTCTCATCTCGGTAAGCCTCTTCCCATCTTTCCGGCATCAACAGGGCGTAAAAACAAAGGCGG
>NW_027917784.1:0-229 GCF_054177405.1 Leptonychotes weddellii
GGTCAATGAGGAATTAAATCAGTTACTATGTGCTAGGCACTAGGGGTGTAATGCTGAATGTAAGGGAAGATAGTTTCCATGAGATCTCTATTTGTTAAGTATTTATTAGTACAACATATGCTAAAATGGTGGAAATCTAGGTTCTAAACTTTCCTTGAAGTAAGAGAAAGTCTGCATTAAGAAAATGGCATTTAGGGGCGCCTGGGTGGCTCAGTTGGTTAAGCGACTG
>NW_027917785.1:0-229 GCF_054177405.1 Leptonychotes weddellii
CTCTCTGTCAAATAAATAAATAAAATCTTTAAAAAAAAAAAGTCCACCATTTATCCTGAACAGGTGCACGAGCCCATCTGGAAATCATTACCTCCAAGGCGTGGACTGTACTTGATGATCTTTAGCAGCACAGAACCCATTGCTCCTGTTAAAAAGACTACGAAGAGTGTCTTACGTGCCAAGCTGCTTGGCATGGCCCACCAAGGTCTTCTCATGGGTAGGGACAGAA
>NW_027917786.1:0-229 GCF_054177405.1 Leptonychotes weddellii
TCAAAAGTAGAATGGATAAATAAATCGCGTTATAGTCATAAAATGGAATGCTATTTAGGGGCGCCTGAGTGGCTCAGTCGGTTAAGCATTTGTCTTCGGCTCAGGTCATGATCCCAGGGTCCTGGGATTGAGTCCGGCGTCAGGCTCCCTGCTCAGTGGGAGTCTGCTTCTCCCTCTCCTCCCCGCTCATTCTCTCTCTCGCTATCTCTGTCTCTCTCTCTCTCTCTCA
>NW_027917787.1:0-229 GCF_054177405.1 Leptonychotes weddellii
TACTGAAATAGAACACAAACACTTAAAAATAAAAAAAAAAAAAAGAATTTAGTGTATTTGATAAGGAGGCACTTAACTGGAGAGCAAATAGATTCTTTAATCTACAGTGTTGAGACAACTGGCCAGTTGCTTGAAAAAAAAAAGTAAGTTGCTTTCAAATACTTCATTCATTACACCATAAAAAATTTCACAAGAGTCAAAAATGTAAAGATGAAAAATGAAGCCATAA
>NW_027917788.1:0-229 GCF_054177405.1 Leptonychotes weddellii
TATTAGTATTAAGGTATTCTCATAACTCGGCTATTAGAACAGCTGGGGCTCAGTGTGGCATATAGAGACATGCCCTTTGATTGTACCCCTCTTCCACAAGGCTATGCCACATATAAGCCATGGGTTTTCATGAATACATACCCTTGGCCCAGGGTGGGACAAGGGCAACAGTGGCTGTATCTTCTATTTTTTTTTTTTTAAAGATTTTATTTATTGGGGCGCCTGGGTG
>NW_027917789.1:0-229 GCF_054177405.1 Leptonychotes weddellii
CAATGTGGGACCCTCTCTGAGCCCGTGTTTCTTCAGCTGTCATCCTGGGGAGATTATAATCCTCTTCTCTGAGGATTTGGGGAGGGTTATATGAGATAGTGCCGGTCACCGCCCCAGGGGCAGACAGGGAGGCATGTGCCCACTCCCCCCAAATGCCCAGAAAACAAAAACAGTGTAATTCTGCAACATGGTATAGGAGTCTCAAAAGTATAAGACGTCAGCTACGTCA
>NW_027917790.1:0-229 GCF_054177405.1 Leptonychotes weddellii
AACACATGCTACCCTTTGGTGCTTGTTAACTGTGTTCCCCAAGAGACTGTGAGTTCCCCAATGGCAATTTCTTCATTGTTTGCCCAATGTTTTGCATGGCACCTCATAGGTGTTCAGTTTTCCGGTATGGGTCACCAAGAACTGAATACAGGGTTTTCAGTCTCTCTGAGGCCCCATGGCACAACAGTTTTATGTTATATATTCCAGGAACAACTAAGGCAGCCTGAGT
>NW_027917791.1:0-229 GCF_054177405.1 Leptonychotes weddellii
TAAAAAAAAAAAATAAATAAATAAATAAAATAAAAGGAGACAGAGAAAGAGGAATCACAAAGGCAACTAAGAGAAACAATAATATGATAATATTAGCAAACATTTTTAGAGCCCATACTATGTGCAAAAAGCTGTGCTAAGTACTTTACTTACATTAATTCTCATCAATAATTCTCAGCTTTATTGTATAATGATCAAAGAAGGGATCAAAGGTATCAAATGCAACAGA
>NW_027917792.1:0-229 GCF_054177405.1 Leptonychotes weddellii
GGTCATATTGTCTCTTACATATACCACTCAACTCTACTATTGTAGCTTGAAAGCAGCCATAGACAGTTCATAAGTGAATAGGTTTGGCTGTGTTCCAGTAAAAGTTTACAAAAACAAACAACAGGTTAGATTTGGACTGCAGGCCAGAGTTTATTTTACCTTTCCAGCTTCATATTCCACAATCTACAAATTGTAGCCAAAAATGGCTATATACTAGCCATTTCAGACC
>NW_027917793.1:0-1395 GCF_054177405.1 Leptonychotes weddellii
AATTATTCTAATGTTGTTTCGTCTTATGGTATCACTTATCTCTCGAATTCTGCCCTCGTGACCCAGTAGTTGTTTATCTCTCTTTTTCTCAGCTTTATTTTCCATCATTTGGTCTTCTATATCACTGATTCTTTCTTCTGCCTCATTTATCCTAGCAGTTAGCGCCCCCATATTTGATTGCACCTCATTAATAGCCCTTTTGATTTCGACTTGGTTAAATTTTAGTTTTACTTCTCCAGAAAGGGTTTCTCTAATAACTTCCATGCTTTTTTCAAGCCCAGCTAGTATCTTTAAAGTGAGGATTCTGAACTCTAGATCTGACATCATACTAATGTCCGTATTGAGTAGGTCCCTGGCAGTCGGTAGTGCCTCTTGTTTTTGAGGCGATGTTTTTTCCATCTTGTCATTTTGTCCACAGAATAGATTAATGAGAGAACAAAATGCTAACAGGGTAACAACATCCCCCAGAAAATATACTCTAAACAAATCAGAAAAGGCCTGAAGCACTGGGAAAAGAAAGGGAAAGAAAAAAAAAAAAGATAAAGATAAAAACAAAAGCAGAACAAAACAACAGAATGTGATCAAATATGATCAGGCTAGTATATAGATTAGTGCCACACACTAGATTTTGGGTGTATTTTGGTCTGTTAGAAGAAAGTGCCTCCCAAAATTTTAAAGAAAAACATATGTACAAAAATAAGGGTTGAGGGGCGCCTTGGTGGCTCAGTCGTTAAGCGTCTGCCTTCGGCTCAGGTCAGGATCCCAGGGTCCTGGGATCGGGCCCCCACATCGGGCTCCCTGCTCAGCTGGGGGCCTGCTTCTCCTTCTCCTCCCCTCTTGTGCTCTCTCTAGCTATCTCTGTCACTATCTCTCTCTCTCAAATAAAATCTTTAAAAAAAATAAGGGTTGATATGATGAAGGGATGGAATATGACTGTAAAGATGGAAATCATAAAAAATTTTATAAAAGGAATTGATAAGTTGTTTTAAAAAAGGATTTTAAAAAAAAGAGGAAGAAAAAGGGAGAGAATGTGACCAGGCAGGAGAGTAGGAAAAAACCATACACTGGAGATTTAGGATATATTTTGATCTGTTAGAAGAAACTATCTCAAAATTTTAAAGAGAACAACTTATATATATATATGCCAAAAATACAGGTAACTACTATGAAGGGATAGAATAGGACTCTAAAAATGAAAAATAAAAATTTTTTTTAAAAAAGGGATTGATAAGATGTTGGTTGAAAAAGGGAAAAAGAAAAATTCAAAAAAAAAGTTAAAAAAATTAACTTTGAAAGACTAAAGAATCATGGTAAAAAAGCCATGAATTCTATGTGCAGTATTCCCCTAGCGCTGGAGTTCTGCCGTTCTCATTGATCAGTAAACTTGGTCTTGGC
>NW_027917794.1:0-229 GCF_054177405.1 Leptonychotes weddellii
AGGGCGCCTGGGTGGCTCAGTCGTTAAGCATCTGCCTTCGGCTCAGGTCATGGTCCCAGGGTCCTGGGATCGAGTCCCACATCGGGCTCCCTGCTCCACGGGAAGCCTGCTTCTCCCTCTCCCACTCCCCCTGCTTCTGTTCCTGCTCTCGCTATCTCTCTCTCTGTCAAATAAATAAATAAAATCTTTAAAAAAAAAATTATTAAAAAAAAAAAAGAAATTCCTCAAA
>NW_027917795.1:0-229 GCF_054177405.1 Leptonychotes weddellii
TTTTTTAGCTTCTTTTTTTTTTTTTTTTTTAAGATTTTATTTATTTATTTGAGAGAGAGAATGAGACAGAGAGAGAGAGCATGAGAGGGGGGGAGGATCAGAGGGAGAAGCAGGCTCCCTGCCGAGCAGAGAGCCCGATGCGGGACTCGATCCCGGGACTCCAGGATCATGACCTGAGCCGAAGGCAGTCGCTTAACCAGCTGAGCCACCCAGGCGCCCTATTTTGTGA
>NW_027917796.1:0-229 GCF_054177405.1 Leptonychotes weddellii
GGATCGAGTCCCGCATCGGGCTCCCTGCTCAGCGGGGAGTCTGCTTCTCCCTCTGACCCTCCCCCTCTCGTGCTCTCTCTCTCTCTCTCTCTCAAATAAATAAATAAAATCTTTAAAAAAAAAAAAAAGATTTCATAGAGGGGCGGAGAGCACAGTCAGGCAAAAATGTCTACCAAGGCTCCTTAAGGGGGGCAATGATGAAAGAAAGGCCGAGAGACCCTGATTCAAC
>NW_027917797.1:0-229 GCF_054177405.1 Leptonychotes weddellii
TTATACGCAAACAATGAATCATGGGACACGACATCAAAAACTAATGATGGACTGTATGGTGATTAACATAACATAATAAAAATTAAAAAAAAAAAGAATACAGGTGACCAGGTAATTATCTCTATGGTCTAACCCAACACTGGAAAAGACAAACTTTCATACAGTAATTATCAATCCGGGGACAGAAATCGAGACCCTTTCTAACACTCCACCCCCGTGAGAAATATGC
>NW_027917798.1:0-229 GCF_054177405.1 Leptonychotes weddellii
TGCGCTAGAAGCACAAACTTTGGCGCACCCGTACCTCACAAACTACCTGGCACATAATAGAAGAATGAATCACTGTACAAACGAGTGAATCAATGATTAAATTCGTTAGCACAGACCTCTAGTTGTAACACATATCTGATGAGGGAGCAGAGGGCAAGCTGAGGACCAAGCAAACTGCCCCCTCCCCACTCTTATTTCTCAGGTAGTCCTAGCTGCCCTAAAACTAAGG
>NW_027917799.1:0-229 GCF_054177405.1 Leptonychotes weddellii
TGATGGGAGGAGTAGGAGACCTAAATTTCTTCTGGTCCCAGGAACTCAGCTAGATAGGGATCAAACCATTCTGAACACCTACGAACTCAACAGGAGACCAAAGAAAAGAATAGCAGCAACTCTCTGAACAGAAAAGCGACCACTTTCTGGAAGGTAGGATGTGTGGAGAAGTGAATCCGAGGCAATATTCAGGAGGATAGATGGCGGGGGAGGGGGCCTCCGATGGCTG
>NW_027917800.1:0-229 GCF_054177405.1 Leptonychotes weddellii
CTATTGTGGACATTGCTGCTATAAACATCGGGGTGCATGTACTCCTTTGGATCCCTACACTTGTATCTTTGGGGTAAATACCCAGGAGTGCAATTGCTGGGTCGTATGGTAGCTCTATTTTCAACTTTTTGAGGAAACTCCATACTGTTTTCCAGAGTCTAAGTGCCCCATTTTCATTCACTAACATAATAGCGTAGGACTTTGACGAAGGATTTACTGTTTTTTTTTC
>NW_027917801.1:0-229 GCF_054177405.1 Leptonychotes weddellii
ATAAATAATAAATAAATAAATAAATAAATAAATAACCAAGATTCAATTTAGCAAAATGTTTACCCACAAATTTTCATCTCACGTTTAGTGAGCAAAATCAGATATAATTTTAAAACCCATTGTCCTTGAATCAATCACAGTCCTTGTCTTCACCTAATAAAATAAGATGACCTGTGTTTTTATCAGGCATCTCTCTTTGCGACCTTTTTTTTATCAGCAAATAATTTCA
>NW_027917802.1:0-229 GCF_054177405.1 Leptonychotes weddellii
ATGCTTTCGTGGGAACTTAATTAGAAAAACGCCATCTTGTTAAGGAATTTGCGAGTAAACGAAATTGTGTCCAATTTGAGTCCTAGAAAGTGCCATGTGTTCACATTGATTTTTAGAGTCTCCGTTTCGTGCCAGGTCTTTTTTTGCTTTTGTTTCCGAATTTCGTTGGCCAGAAGACAGGCATTGGCCCTCTGCCAGGTGCCCGCAGCTCCTGCCCTCCCCCCTTCCT
>NW_027917803.1:0-229 GCF_054177405.1 Leptonychotes weddellii
ACGGAGGCCCCTCCCCCGCCGTCTATCCTCCTGAATATCGCCTCGGATTCACTTCTCCGCACGTCCTACCTTCCAGAAAGTGGTCGCTTTTCTGATGAGAGAGTTGTTGCTCTTCTTTTCTTCGATCTCCTGTTGAGTTTGTAGGTGTTCAGAATGGTTTGATCCCTATCCAGCTGAATTCCTGAGAGGAGACGAAATCCAGGTCTCCTACTCCTCCGCCATCTTGCTC
>NW_027917804.1:0-1395 GCF_054177405.1 Leptonychotes weddellii
TGTATAAGTTATTGTCTGAGGCTTTGAGACTCTCCAGATTCTGAAAAAGCAGGAGCAGCAAGGCTTTCAGGTCCATACGTCCAATTCTAAATAGTTGAGCTGTGTGGGGTTTCACTTAATCATGCTAAAGATTTATTTATTTATTTTTAAAGATTTTATTTATTTATTTGACAGAGAGAGAGAGCACAAGTAGGCAGAGCGGCAGGCAGAGGGAGAGGGAGAAGCAGACTCCCCATTGAGCAGGGAGCCCGATGTAGGGCTCGATCCCAGGATCCTGGGATCATGACCCGAGCCAAAGGCAGCTGCTTAACCGACTGAGCCACCCAGGCACCCCCATGCTAAAGATTTAGAAAAATTAGACAAGAGCTAAGACTATCAGAAACCAAATGTGTAAGATAGATTGAATTTTCTTTTTTTAAAGATTTTATTTATTTATTTGAGAGAGAGAGAGAGAAACAGCATGAGAGGGGAGAGGGTCAGAGGGAGAAGCAGGCTCCCCGCTGAGCCGGGAGTCCGATGTGGGACTCGATCCCAGGACTCTGGGATCATGACCTGAGCTGAAGGCAGTCGCTTAACCAACTGAGCCACCCAGGCACCCTAGATTGAATTTTCTAAGTGAGCAATTTTTTCCCTTTCTTTGTGGTGCTAAGAAATTAAGCATCTTCTGTTTGATGTGTGCCCGGGCTGCCCGCCTCCATCCTCCAGGGGTCCATGCATGTGTCTGAGTAAAAGCAGAGGCGCAGGGCTTTGGCTGGAGAACCACAGCAGGCAGAGAGATGCTGCACAAAGGAGGCCAGCTCAACCTCATCCTCACACATCCAGACAAGCCCAGCCTGCATCCTGAAGACAGCAATTATATGCAGAAGATGCCAAATTGCTGCATATTTCCAAACATTTGGAATCTTAATCCCTTCAGGAAGGAAGCTTTTTCTTAGATGCCAAACCTAAATGGCAGAAATAATTCACATGTTCAGAGCACATTGTGTTGTAAAGGGAAAGGAACTCTGAAAAAGTGATCTGAGTTTAGGTCTGAAAATGTAGGGGCTGTTGGGCAAGATTCCTTGGTGCCTTGGTCTCAGTCTCCTCAACCGAAGCAGGAGGGATGAGCCAGACAAGGCCATTCCAGGGGGAGGAAGTCTCAGGAGAGAGTAAGGTCTCTACAAATTTTGTGGTGGCCAGTATCTGCGGCCACTTGGCAAATGTTTCTAAGTAAAAAGCAAATGGGAATGCTTCTAAATTGCCAATCAGTGTGCCCCCTGCCCCAATAAATAGGATTGCTGAAGTATGAAAAATCCAATGAATACTAGAAGTCTCTGGAAATAGCTGCCAATATAGCCCATCATAGGGCAGGGTGACACTGCACCTGTTCACATTTATCCCTTCTCCCCACCTCAG
>NW_027917805.1:0-229 GCF_054177405.1 Leptonychotes weddellii
TATGGTGACTAACATAACATAATAAAATAAAATAAAATAAAATAAAATAAAATAAAATAAATATAAGAGAAATTCTGGAAACTCATAAATATGTGGACATTAAACAACACACTCCTTAACCAATTAATGTTTCGCAGGGGCTAGTGGGAATAGAGAGTGACTGCTAATGGGCATGGGATTTCTTTTTTGGCTGATGAAACTATTCTAAAATTAGGTAATGATGATGATT
>NW_027917806.1:0-229 GCF_054177405.1 Leptonychotes weddellii
GAGGCCAGGGATATTGTTAAATATCCTATAATGCACAGGACAGTTTTACTCCTCCCCACCCCCCAAAAGAATTATCCAGCATGAAATGTCAGTATTACTGAAGTTGAAAAACCCAGATCTAGTTCCACCATTATCCTGAAAGCTTCATGAAGGCTGTCTCTTCTCTGGCTTGTTCATCACTGTGGTCCCACAACCTAGCAAATCATCCTATTGAATGAATTAGTGAGTA
>NW_027917807.1:0-229 GCF_054177405.1 Leptonychotes weddellii
ACAAAAGAAAAGGTTTTTATTGTTCTTCTACCTCAATCCTCAATTTTAGAGGCAAAATGTTTTCTGATTGGAAAGATGGAGTCTTTTTCAAAATGCATGCTGGCCTCTCAGATTAATTATCCAGATGTCTGCCCCTGGACCTGTTCTATCCTGTCCATTCTTCCTTTTCTCTACCATCCTTGGCTCCCTATTTGTCTTGCGCTACTGCCACCTTAATAAGCCTCAACAG
>NW_027917808.1:0-229 GCF_054177405.1 Leptonychotes weddellii
CAAATGTCTGTGCCAGCCAGCAAGCACACCGAGGTCCAACGATGAGCAAGGACGAATAAAGCCCTGTTCTCACAGAGCTGACATCCTGGAGGAGACAGGCAGCAATAATGAGACAGAAATGCAGTGCTTCTCAGGAGGAGAGTTTGGGGGGCGCCCGGCTGGCTTAGTCGGTGGAGCGTGCAACTCTTGATCTGGGGGTTGTGGGTTTGAGCCTCACATTGGGTGTAGA
>NW_027917809.1:0-229 GCF_054177405.1 Leptonychotes weddellii
GTATGTTGAAATCCTAACCCACAAAGGTGGTGGTATTAAGAGGTGGGGCCCTTGGGAGATGCTTAAGTTATAAGGTGGAGCCCTCATGAATGGGATTAGTGTCCTCATCATAAAAGAGGATGCAACAAATCAGCACCCCAAACGTGGCCCTCACCTGAGCACGCTGGTGCCCTGATCTCCAGCATGCAGTCTCCAGGAATTTAAGAAGCACATTTTTGTTGTGTATAAG
>NW_027917810.1:0-229 GCF_054177405.1 Leptonychotes weddellii
TTCTCCCTCTGCCTTTCCCCCTGGCTTTTGCTCTCTCTCTCTCTCTCATTCACTCTGTCTCTCTCAAGTAAATAAATAAAATCTTTAAAAATAAATAAATAAAAAGAGCCAGAGAAACAACCCATTGTTTATTAAGGAACACTGATTTAAGTAAGTGACAGTAGATTTTGTATCTGACAGCATGGAGGCCAGAAGGAAGCGGCAGGTTTTTCAAATCGACTACAAATCC
>NW_027917811.1:0-229 GCF_054177405.1 Leptonychotes weddellii
TCATTAGTTCTAGATGAAGTGTTCCATGATTCATTGTTCGTGCACAACACCCAGTGCTCCATGCAGAACGTGCCCTCCTCAATACCCACCACCAGGCCAACCCATCCTCCCACTCCCCTCCCCTCTAGAACCCTCAGTTTGTTTTTCAGAGTCCATCTTCTCTCATGGTTCGTCCACCCCTCCGATTTCCCCCGCTTCATTCCTCCCCTCCCGCTACCTTCTTCTTCTT
>NW_027917812.1:0-229 GCF_054177405.1 Leptonychotes weddellii
AACTGCTCCCCACGCGCCTGCGCGAGCTCAGGGCATTGGGAGCCGACGTCCACCACCTCCCGGGCGGCCCCACACGCGCCTGCGCCAGCGCCGGGACTTGCAGACGCCCGGGACCCTCGGAGCTGTTCACGCGCTTGCGCGAGCGCTAGGACTGCGTACTGAGGCCGCGGAGGCCACGCCCCGGAGGGCTCTACAGAGCTCGGCAGAAGCCGGAGCCCGCCTGAGGCAG
>NW_027917813.1:0-229 GCF_054177405.1 Leptonychotes weddellii
ATACCCCATAGCACCCAGTACCGTCCTGGTCAAGCACTCCATCAGTATCCAGCATGTTTAACTGACTTGAAATATTCTGAAAACTGTCAGAACACCACTGTCTCCTCTTCCTAGACAACCATCAGCTCATAAAATCATTCCCTTACCTGGTGTCCTGTTGGAGCAACATCCAAACATAAATGATGCATAGAGCATGTCTCACCCCTCATCACCCACATACCCTGGTGTA
>NW_027917814.1:0-229 GCF_054177405.1 Leptonychotes weddellii
CCGTGCCTTCGAGAATAAGCCGAGGGTGCCGGTGGACCAGTGAGGAGGCTGGGCTG
Source organism: Leptonychotes weddellii (assembly GCF_054177405.1). Classification (NCBI taxonomy): domain Eukaryota; kingdom Metazoa; phylum Chordata; class Mammalia; order Carnivora; family Phocidae; genus Leptonychotes; species Leptonychotes weddellii. Next base: position 57 of record NW_027917814.1, read on the forward strand.
ACCAGGGTGGGGCTGGGTAGGAGAAGCTGGGGAAGGAGGGAGACAGTTGATGAGGGAGCTGGGAAAACCATGAGGGGGAATGTGGGTTTTTCTAGAGAGGAGGCCCATCTCAGGCAGGGGTTAGGAGTAAGGAAAGGAAAATACTGTATTCATCCTAGATTCCCTTTGAACAT
>NW_027917815.1:0-1395 GCF_054177405.1 Leptonychotes weddellii
TTGTTCAAGAGAAACAGAACTTGTTCTAGACAAATGTCTCGTATAGGTTCTTAGAAAGAATATACTCTGGGACGAATGGATAAAGCTCTCTGTTGCATCCCTCCAGTGGAGAGAATCCAGAAGTTTGCTACACTAAGATGGTTAAGTTCTGGGGTTCTATCTAATGTCGAGCATGTTGACTAGAGTTAACAATACTCTATTGCACCCTTGAGAGTTGCTGAGAGTAGTAATCATTGTAAGTCATCACATTGTACACCTTAAATTTATGCAATGTTATTTGTCTATTATATCTCAGCTGGAAAGAAAAAAAGAATTTTACTACAGTGATTACCTATGCTGGCCCTTGATAGAGACTTGTGCCCCACTGATCTGTGAGGGTCCAACCCAGTTGGGGCAAAGTCTCAGATGGTGTGGCTTGGAACAAAGGAAACATTATATCTGGACGGAGCTGGGCCACATATGCCCTGTGGTCAATCCACCATCAATGCTGTGTCAGAAGCAGTCTTTGTAAGGATGGGACAGCAAAGAATCGCCCCAGGAATCATCCAGATTTCCTCATATTTAAGGTTGTCTTCGATCATACTCCCCACAGATATTCACCCAACCAGTCATCTGTGACCCCGGCATACAGCACAGTTGAACGACTTGGTGTCTGTCCTCAAGTAGTTCATCATCCAGTTAAATAGAAAACATGTAGATGACTCCAATATCATATGAGAAACACTGTAATAGAGGAGCTTATAAGAAACAGGGGTGACATAAAGGATGTACCAGCCACAGCTGGTAGGAATAGGGGAAGTTCTCCTTGGGCAGCCCCTTGAGTGGGATTCACCAGGATGTCAAGGTCAAGTTCGAACGTCCTAGCTGAGGCACACAGCCCCAGTGCAGGCTGATATCCATATAGGTAGCCACAGGCTTTGAGGTCTTATTGTTTATTGGGAGGCGTCTCTGATCTCACCATTGTTGGACTCCCTGGCCATACTGGAGATGGTTTTTCTGATGCCTCTTCTGCATTCAGGCCTCCCAGCTCCAAGGCGAGCACAGTAAAATCAGAGTGGTCATGGTCCTTTGTTGGAGAATCCAGGAATTCCAATTCCATCACTCATGGCCTGTCACTCCTCTGCTACCTATTATACCATCATGGCCTACAGGCCCCTTACAATGATTACTACTCTCAGCAACTCTCAAGGGTGCAATAGAGTATTGTTAACTCTAGTCAACATGCTCGACATTAGATAGAACCCCAGAACTTAACCATCTTAGTGTAGCAAACTTCTGGATTCTCTCCACTGGAGGGATGCAACAGAGAGCTTTATCCATTCGTCCCAGAGTATATTCTTTCTAAGAACCTATACGAGACATTTGTCTAGAACAAGTTCTGTTTCTCTTGAACAA
>NW_027917816.1:0-229 GCF_054177405.1 Leptonychotes weddellii
AAGATACTAGAGCTTGATGGGTGGGGCAAAGGAGGGGCGGAGGTGAGTGGGTGAGCAAAGCCTCTGACCACAAGCCTGAATGAAGTGAGGCCTTCTTTTTTTTTTTATTTTTTTATTCTTATGTTAATCCCCATACATTACATCATTAGTTTTAGATGTAGTGTTCCATGATTCATTGTTTGTGCATAACACCCAGTGCCCCATGCAGAATGTGCCCTCCTCAATACCC
>NW_027917817.1:0-229 GCF_054177405.1 Leptonychotes weddellii
GCTGGTCCAGCACCTGTTGCGTGGGGTTGGAGGCTAGGCATGTGAACGGGAAGATGGTGATGTGGAAGATGTTTCTACCTGGGAAGACTAGTACCATGGGCTCTGCCAGTTTCCCCATCATGCTCGCCTAGAGCGCCCACATCCTACAGCTCTCATCCGTGTTCAGGATGGACCCATCTTCACGCTGGATGGGACAAGGAGGGACATGATACCAGCAGCATCACCATGA
>NW_027917818.1:0-229 GCF_054177405.1 Leptonychotes weddellii
TTTCTTTCACATTAATGTTTTCATTTTTTCCCAAATAAATACCCAGAAGTGGAACTGCTGGATCATATAGTAGTTTTAGTTTTAATTTTTTGAGGAATGTCCATACTGTTTTCCATAGTAAGTGCACCAATTTATATTCTCAGCAACTAGGCACAAGGGTTACCTTCTCTCCACATCCTTGCCAACGCTTGTAATTTCTAGTCCTTTTGATAATGGCCATTCTAACATG
>NW_027917819.1:0-229 GCF_054177405.1 Leptonychotes weddellii
ATTATTCATCAAGAGTCCTTCCAGAGTACAAATATGAACTTTTCACCTATTTTTAATTCCTTGGTACATTGTATAAACTAAACCATTGTGCTTTTGTTAAACCAGAACACCTTTCAAAATTTTCTTAGCCTCTTGAGGTTGATGAATTATTTATTGTTAACCAATTTAGTTGCCAGAAGGAGACATTCTAATGAGATTTTGGAAGCTAAATATGAAAAGTCTCATGATT
>NW_027917820.1:0-229 GCF_054177405.1 Leptonychotes weddellii
TTCCCTTCTTTGCAATGTTAAGATAACTGCATATGCATCATGGGGAAGTACAGTCCATTTTAGTTGATCACCCGATGTTTATAGCAGCAATGTCCACAATAGCCAAACTATGGAAAGAGCCAAGATGTCCATCGACAGATGAATGGATAAAGAAGATGTGGTATAGATAGACAATGGAATATTATGCAGCCATCAAAAGAAATGAGATCTTGCCATTTGCAACGACGTG
>NW_027917821.1:0-229 GCF_054177405.1 Leptonychotes weddellii
AAATAATGCAATATATGTTAAGAAAAAAAAAAGAAGAAGAAGGTAGCGGGAGGGGAAGAATGAAGCGGGGGAAATCGGAGGGGTAGACGAACCATGAGAGACGATGGACTCTGAAAAACAAACAGGGTTCTAGAGGGGAGGGGGGTGGGGGGATGGGTTAGCCTGGTGGTGGGTATTGAGGAGGGCATGTTCTGCATGGAGCACTGGGTGTTATGCACAAACAATGAAT
>NW_027917822.1:0-229 GCF_054177405.1 Leptonychotes weddellii
GTTGTCTTTACCTTAGTTATGGTAGCATCCTTTTTTTTTTTTTTTAAGATTTTATTTATTTATTTGAGAGAGAGAAAGAGCATGCACACAAGTGGGGGGAGTGAGAGAGGGAGAAGCAGATGCCCCGCTGAGCAGGGAGCCCCACGCAGGGCTTGATCCCAGGACCCTGGTATCATGACCTGAACCAAAGATAGATGCTTAGTTGACTGAGCCACCCAGGTACCCCAGC
>NW_027917823.1:0-229 GCF_054177405.1 Leptonychotes weddellii
ATAGGCCCGGGCTCACAGAGGGGAGGAGACGGGGTCCCGGCCCAGAGGAGGTCACGGTGCAGCTGAGGCCAGAGAGACGCAGGGACACCGGGAAAGGGCAGGGGAGAGGCTCGGACACAGGGAGAGGTCAGGGGAGAGGCTCGGACACAGGGAGAGGGCAGGGGAGGCGCTCGGACACGGGGAGAGGGCAGGGGAGGCGCTCGGACACGGGGAGAGGGCAGGGGAGGCG
>NW_027917824.1:0-229 GCF_054177405.1 Leptonychotes weddellii
GAGCCCTCTTATATTGTTGGGGAGAATGCAAACTGGTGCAGACACTCTGGAAACGGTATGGAGGCTCCTAAAAAAGTTAAAAATTGGGGGGGCGGAGCAAGATGGCGGAGGAGTAGGAGACCTGGATTTCGTCTTCTCTCAGGAATTCAGCTGGATAGGGATCAAACCATTCTGAACACCTACAAACTCAACAGGAGATGGAAGAAAAGAAGAGCAACAACTCTCTGAA
>NW_027917825.1:0-229 GCF_054177405.1 Leptonychotes weddellii
TTAAACCAAAGACTGTAATAAGAGATGAGGAAGGACACTATATCATACTTAAAGTGTCTATCCAACAAGAAGATCTAACAATTATAAATATTTATGCCCCTAACATGGGAGCAGCCAATTATATAAGCCAATTAATAACAAAATCAAAGAAACACATCGACAAAAATACAATAATAGTAGGGACTTTAACACCCCCCCCCTCACTGCAATGGACAGATCATCTAAGCAA
>NW_027917826.1:0-1395 GCF_054177405.1 Leptonychotes weddellii
ATGAATGGATAAAGAAGATGTGGTCCATATATACAATGGAATATTACTCAGGCATCAGAAAAGATGAATACCCAACTTTTACATCAACATGGATGGGACTGGAGGAGATTATGCTAAGCGAAATAAGTCAAGCAGAGAAAGTCAATTATCATATGGTTTCACTTATTTGTGGAACATAAGGAATAACATGGAGGACATTAGGAGAAGGAAGGGAAAAATGGGGGGGGGATGGGAGGGAGAGATGAACCATGAGAGACTATGGACCTGAGAAACAAACAGGGTTCTAGAGGGGAGGGGGGAGGGGGGATTGGTTAGCCCGGTGATGGGTATTAAGGAGGGCACGTACTGCATGGAGCACTGGGTGTTATACGAAAACAATGGATTGTGGATCACTACATCAAAAACTAATGATGTATTATATGGTGACTAACATAATAAAATTAAAAACTACAAAAAAAAAGATTTTGTGATAACTTATTGGTAAAAGTACCATTAGTCTTATTTTAATACAATATAAATACTGAAAAGAGTCAATCCATATTCTCCACCAAAGTTCAATTAAGTGAATACAGTTTGTTTTTCTCAGTGTATGTATCAAAAGGCACCCTATTGGATAATGAACTTTTTTAAATTTTATTATGTTATGTTAATCACTATACATACATCATTAGTTTTTGATGTAGTGTTCCATGATTCATTGTTTGTGTATAACACCCAGTGCTTCATTCAGTACATGCCCTCTTTAATACCCATCACCAGGCTAACCCATCCCCCACCTCCCTCCCCTCTAGAACCTCAGTTTGTTTCTCAGAGTCCACAGTTTCTCATGGTTCGTCTCCCCCTCCGATATCCTCCCCCTTCATTTTTCCCTTCCTACTATCTTCTTTCTTTTAACATAAAATATATTATCTGTTTCAGAGATACAGGTCTGTGATTCAACAGTCTTACACAATTCACAGCGCTCACCATAGCACATACCCTCCCCAATGTCTATCACCCAGCCACCCCACCCCTCCCACCCCCCCACCACTCCAGCAATCCTCAGTTTGTTTCCTGAGGTTAAGAATTCCTTGTATCAGAGATTTTGAACAGTTGTGTTTTCATTTTCATTGGTTTCCATGTATTTTTTTAATTCTTCTTTAATTTCTTGGTTGACCCATTCATTCTTCAGTAGGATGCTCTTTAGCCTCCATGTATTTGAGTTTTTTCCGACTTTCCTCTTGCGATTGAGTTCTAGTTTTAAAGCACTGTGGTCTGAAAATAGGCAGGGAATGATCCCAATCTTTTGGTACCGGTTGAGACCTGATTTATGACCTAGGATGTGATCTATTCTGGAGAATGTTCCATGGGCACTAGAGAAGAATGTGTAGTCCGTTGCTTTGGGGTGGAATGTTC
>NW_027917827.1:0-229 GCF_054177405.1 Leptonychotes weddellii
TTAATAACAAAACTACAAAGCAAAGAGACTCCATCATTTGGGGAAGAAAAAACTTCATTTTTAATCAGCTATTGGGTCAAAAGCAAAATCAAAAACAAAGTGCACCATATACCAATGAAAACACTATAGATCAAACCTATAGGCTATAGCTAGAGCAATGTTCAAAGGGAATCAGTTTTAAATCTTTATATAAATAAATTAAATAAACATTCAACTCACGAAGTTAGAA
>NW_027917828.1:0-229 GCF_054177405.1 Leptonychotes weddellii
CCCCCCCCCCCCCCCCCCCCCCCCCCCCCCGGATGGGTTAGCCTGGTGATGGGTATTAAAGAGGGCACATTCTGCATGGAGCACTGGGTGTTATGCACAAACAAGGAATCATGGAACACTACATTAAAAACTAATGATGTAATGTATGGTGATTAACATAACAAGAAAAAATTTTTAAAAAATCCCAGCTCCAAGAATTTGATGCACAGCCTTCTTTGTTTTTCTCATG
>NW_027917829.1:0-229 GCF_054177405.1 Leptonychotes weddellii
ATCAGCTGATTCCAAGCAACAAGTCAAGCTGTGGAGATGCTGGAGAGAGCAGGTTATGGAGGCAGGGAGCAGAATGGGGAGTCCGAGGAGAGCCAAGATGTCCCAGTGGGGCTTATTAGAACATGTCTGAGGAGGGGTTTTCTAGGGCACAAACCACCCAAGTAGGTCAACCTTGGAAGTATTCTCTAATCTCTGTTCTTAAGTGAGGAGATTCCAGATCCAGTTCCTC
>NW_027917830.1:0-229 GCF_054177405.1 Leptonychotes weddellii
ACCACCTTTTTTCCTGAGTAATTGCTGTCTTTTTACCAAAGATATATTATCCCCAGTCCCTCTATTCTGGATGGATAATTCTCTCTGGTTGATCTGCTCAGTCCTGTGTAAGCCATTTACTGAAATAAATAAAAAATAATTCCCCTTTTTTCCTAGATTTATTTTTGTTTTAAAAATGACTGCTAAAACAGCAACCCATCGAAAAATGCTCATATTAGACCAAAATTGT
>NW_027917831.1:0-229 GCF_054177405.1 Leptonychotes weddellii
TGTGACTTGTTCATCCTTTGGACCAATCATAATGGCAAGATACATGTGTTCTTGCAATCGGTCCAGCTTGGTCATGTGCTGAGTACAGATGTGGCAACTGGGAGAAATTTGGTGAGCAGGTGGGTATCCTAGTTTGTATACACATTCACCTACCCCATTTACTACCATCACCTCCACCATGACCACCATAACTACCACCACCGCCGCCACCATCACCACCTCCGCTACC
>NW_027917832.1:0-229 GCF_054177405.1 Leptonychotes weddellii
ACTTAGCATCTTCCAACCTCTGGGCTGTGCAGTCTCCATGATTTGCTTGCATCAGCCCTGGAGGCACTTGTCTTGCATCTGAAATGCCTGCTCATTTTTCTTGTCTCCAGGATGCACCCCAGGCAACACCCCTGAGCTAGCACTCCCTGGGCTGGGCCTTCCTGGCCCTACTTCCTTAGGCTTCCAGCCCGGGGCCCCACTGTGATACGGACCAGGTCAGTCCTCTGGA
>NW_027917833.1:0-229 GCF_054177405.1 Leptonychotes weddellii
AAATAAAGAATACCCACTATTTCCACTTCTTTTTTTTTTTTTTTTTAAGATTTTATTTATTTATTTGACAGAGAGAGACACAGCGAGAGAGGGAACACAAGCAGGGGGAGGGGGAGAGGGAGAAGCAGGCTCCCCGCAGAGCAGGGAGCCCGATGCGGGACTCGATCCCGGGACTCCAGGATCATGACCTGAGCCGAAGGCAGTCGCTTAACCGACTGAGCCACCCAGG
>NW_027917834.1:0-229 GCF_054177405.1 Leptonychotes weddellii
CACTATAAAATATTAGACTTCCCATCTGCAGCCATGCTGTTCATAGGCCAAGATAATTAAAAGAGTAAGATTCAGGAAGAATAGAAGATTGAAAGCATGAAGGTTTTAAGAGGCAGTATATTTAGGGGTTCTGAATGTAGCCTTATAACACTTGGTCTCAACCTCTTATTCCACTAGTTCCTTACCATGTGATCTTAGACGAGTCACTTAATTTCTTTGTCTTGATTTC
>NW_027917835.1:0-229 GCF_054177405.1 Leptonychotes weddellii
TCAAGCACTTTCCTTTGAGATGTTTACTCACTGCTGAAGTATGACCCAGACAGAAATTGCATGAATTCCAGACGTGTAATCAGCAGCCACAGCAAGAAAAGAACATGACCAGCCCGCCAACACCCCACTTCCCCGGCACCCCCTGCAGGCAGGCTCCGACCCTGGGCAGGCCATGCCCTGCTGTCTCACGTCCGGGGGGGTCGTCCCCCTGTTGCTGGAAGGGCCTGGG
>NW_027917836.1:0-229 GCF_054177405.1 Leptonychotes weddellii
ATGTATGGGGATTAACATAAGAATAAAAAAAAAATTGTCTTGGCTATCCTTTGTTCTTTGCTCTCCCATATAAAATTTAGCATCAGTTTTTCAGGTCCCATACACAATCCCCTTCGCAATTTTGGTTGGAATTGCTTTTAATCTATAAATTCATTTGGCAAAAGTTGAAATCTTGATGGTACTGATCTTCCCCACTCACGAGTAGAGTGCATCCCTCAGTCATTTCGAT
>NW_027917837.1:0-1395 GCF_054177405.1 Leptonychotes weddellii
CTCTCGCTGTGTCTCTCTCTGTCAAATAAATAAATAAAATCTTAAAAAAAATAAAAAGCAGAAAATGTGATCAGGCAGGAGACTAGAACAAAGCCATACACTAGAGATTTAGGGTATATTTTGGTCTGTTAGAAGAAACTGTATCCCAAAATTTTAAAGAGAGAAAAACTTATGTATATACAAAAAATAAGGTTAACTATAATGAAGGGATAGCATATGACTCTAAAAATGAAAATTTAAAAAGATTTTAAAAAAAAGGAATTGATGGGGCGCCTGGGTGGCTCAGTCGTTAGGCATCTGCCTTCAGCTGGGGTAGTGATCCCGGGGTCCTGGGATCAAGCCCCGCATCAGGGTCCCTTCTCTGCGGACAGCCTGCTTCTCCCTCTCCTACTCCCCCTGCTTGTGCTCCCTCTCTCACTGTCTCTCTCTCTGTCAAATAAATAAAATATTTAAAAAAAAAAAAAAGGAATTGATAAGATGTTGGTTGAGGGGCGCCTGGGTGGCTCAGATGGTTAAGCGTCTGCCTTCAGCTCGGGTCATGATCCCAGGGTCCTGGAATCAAGCCCCACTTCAGGCTCCCTGCTCAGTGGGGGGCCTGCTTCTCCCCCCTTCCTCTGCTTCTCCCCCTGCTCATATTCTCTCTCTCTCTGTATCTCTGTGTCTCAAATGACTAAATAAAAAAATCTTTAAAAGAAAAAAAAAGATGTTGGTTGAAAAAGGGAAAAAGAAAAAGAAAAAAATAAAGAAAATTTTAAAAAATTTACTTTGAAAGACTACGGAATCAGGGGGAAAAAAGTCATCAATTCTATGTGCTGTATTCCCCTAGCGCTGGAGTTCTGCCGTTCTCATTGATCGGTAAACTTGGTCTTGGCCGGCTGTTCTTGCTGATCTTCTGGGGGAGGGGCCTGTTGCCATGGTTCCCAAATGTCTTTGCCGGAGGCAGAATTGCCCCGCCCTTGCCCGTCCGGGCTAAGTGATCTGCTCGGGTTTGCTGTCGGGAGCTTTTGTTCCCTGCAAGCTTTCCGTACACCTTTGGAGCCGAGAGTGAAAATGGCGGCCTCTCAATCTCCACCCCAGAGGATCCGAGAACTCAGGCCCCCGCTCCTCAGTGCGCCCCCAGAGAAAAGCAGTCAGTCACTCCCGTCTCCCCGGTCTCTGGCTGCACTCCATGCTCACCTGGCCTGTGACCAATCGTCTCTATCTCTGGCACCCGACTCGGTGTGGAGTCTCCAAACCCAGCAGATCCCTGCGGTGCGCTCCCGCGCCGCTCCTCCCGGGGGAGGAATGTGCATCTCCCCGGATCTGCCGCTTGTTGGGTCCCTGCTGGAGGAGCAGTGGCCCGACTGTGCCCCAGATCACGGTTTAAGGCAACCCGGAGCTGAGCGCCTGCTCCTC
>NW_027917838.1:0-229 GCF_054177405.1 Leptonychotes weddellii
TACTATCATCCCCACCTTACGGAGTAAGTAACTGAAGTATTGAGGTTCAGTAACGTGCTCAAGATCCCACTGCCAAGAATGGTGGAGCTGGCTGGTAAGCGCTGTGAATTGTGCAAGACTGTTGAATCTCAGATCTGTACCTCTGAAACAAATAATGCAATATATGTTAAGAAAAAAAAAAGGAAGAAGAAGAAGGTAGCGGGAGGGGAAGAATGAAGCGGGGGAAATC
>NW_027917839.1:0-229 GCF_054177405.1 Leptonychotes weddellii
GGCAGCAGAGGTTGATAGGTTGTTTTCTGATTTAAATTTGCTGAGAGTCAAAGGAGTTTGTGAGAAAGGAGTCAAATGTGACTTCAAAATTTTGGTTAACTGAGAAATGGAGCGCCTATAACTGAGATGGAGAAAACCATCAGAAGTGGATATCTGGGAGGAAATAGTGGGAGCCCAGATTTGGACATGTGAAGCTTGCAGGACTTATCTGAAATCCAAGTATATCTAT
>NW_027917840.1:0-229 GCF_054177405.1 Leptonychotes weddellii
TTAAGGAGTGAATAGAGGGTTTAGGATCACTAATGGCAAGTCAGTAAGAGATTTGTACTTACATCTTGGTAGTAGAGTATGTTGGTACAACTTTTCTGAAAAAGCAGTTGCCATATACATAAAAAAAACCCCAAAAAACAACAAACAAATTAAAAAACCCTCTAAAACATTTAACCTAGCAATTCCACATTTAGGGATGTATCTCAAGTAAATAGTTGAATAGTGCACA
>NW_027917841.1:0-229 GCF_054177405.1 Leptonychotes weddellii
TCATTGAGGTTTTGATTTGGATTTCCTTGATGCCGAGTGATATTGAGCACTTTTTCATGTGTCTGTTGGCCATTTGGATGTCTTCTTTGGAAAAATGTCTGTTCATGTCTTCTGCCCATTTCTTGATTGGATTCTTTGTTCTTTGGGTGTTGAGTTTGATGAGTTCTTTATAGATTTTGGATACTAGCCCTTTATCTGATATGTCATTTGCAAATATCTTCTCCCATTC
>NW_027917842.1:0-229 GCF_054177405.1 Leptonychotes weddellii
CCACCGTGACCGAGCACCGTGCTGAGCTGGGCTGACGCTTGTTGCCGGCTTGGGCTCACGGGGTGGGGAAGTGCCGGGTCAGAGCTCAGAGCTGGTGACCACTGGCATTTGCAGCCATGGTTTGTTGGTGTTTGTGGCCTGGCCGTTGGCTCCTCAGGCCCACGTTGGGGTCTCACAGCCCCCACAGGTGGCTCAAACCCCAGGGGTCCTGAGACGAGCCCCTGACCCC
>NW_027917843.1:0-229 GCF_054177405.1 Leptonychotes weddellii
GACACATGAAAAAGTGCTCAACATTGCTCGGCATCAGGGAAATCCAAATCAAAACCTCAATGAGATACCACCTCACACCAGTCAGAATGGCTAAAATTTACAAGTCAGGAAACGACAGATGTTGGCGGGGATGCGGAGAAAGGGGAACCCTCCTACACTGTTGGTGGGAATGCAAGCTGGTGCAGCCACTCTGGAAAACTGTATGGAGGTTCCTCAAAAAGTTGAAAAT
>NW_027917844.1:0-229 GCF_054177405.1 Leptonychotes weddellii
ATTTTGAAGGACATCACTACTCAAGATGGGTGAGCTTTTTAAATATTTTTTTAATTGTATTTCAAATGAAATTCTTTTTTTTAAAGATTTTATTTATTTATTTGACAGAAAGAGAGACAGTGAGAGAGGGAACACAAGCAGGGGGAGTGGGAGAGGGAGAAGCAGGCTCCCCGTTGAGCAGGGAGTCAGACACGGGGCTCGATCCCAGGACCCTGGGACCATGACCCGA
>NW_027917845.1:0-229 GCF_054177405.1 Leptonychotes weddellii
TCTGCTGGAGATTCTCTCCCTCTGCCCCTCCCCCCCCACTCTCATGTGTGCACATTCTCTCTCTCTCCCTCTCCCTCTAAAATAAATAAATTTTTAGAAAGGATATCTGAAAAGAGCATTTCATGGGAATAGTTTTCTGTAAAATACATTTTGTAATATATTACTTCGCCTAATTATAATCCATCTCTTTAACTGGTCCATAAGGTCCCGAGGGGCAGGTGCCTGGCCT
>NW_027917846.1:0-229 GCF_054177405.1 Leptonychotes weddellii
GACCCATCTAGTTCTATATATAGTTAAACAAATTCACAATGCAAGGAAATTGTGATAAATTTTTAAGTTTACTTACTATATGGTATATATGCTTTGAAAGCATAAACAACCTTAAAAAAGAATAACTGATAACACATCTACTCTCCCTGCATTATGAAATAGTTTATAAATATGCAAGAATAAGACATTATGGGAACAGGATATAATACTGAGGAAAAAGACAGTATCA
>NW_027917847.1:0-229 GCF_054177405.1 Leptonychotes weddellii
GAAGCCCCCCGGGGCCTCAATGCCTCATAAAGTTAGCATTCCTACCCTGAACTGTTTGCCTGCAGATTTGTCCTGAACACAAGAGAAAAACAAGCCCATGGTTTGTCTAGGTCACCATGATTGGATCTGTCACCGGCAGCCAGTATAAAAGGAGCCCCTGTTGTTTGTGGTTTCATGTTCCGTGGTCAACCGCAGTCGGGAAGTAGATGATCCTCCTCCTGACGCACGC
>NW_027917848.1:0-1394 GCF_054177405.1 Leptonychotes weddellii
GTGCTGGGATGGAGTCCCATGTTGGGGTCCCCACTCTGTGGGGAGTCTGGTTTTCCCTCTTCCTCTTCCTCTGCCCCATCCCTGCTTGTGCTCTCTCTCTCTCTCTCAAATGGATAAATAAAATCTTAAAAAAAAGGGGGGGTGGAGATAAAAAGGAGGGATGTCATATGTCACCATAATGCCCTATCTCATTTCTTTTTATTACTGAATGATATTCCTTTGTATGATGGACCACAGGTTGTTTATCCATTCACCTACTGAAGGACATCTTGATTGCTTCCAAGTTTTGGCAATTATGAATAAAACTGCTATAAACATTTGTGTTTAAGGTGCTCTTTTAACACTCCAAGGAGACTCTATAACCAGCACCCAGTGGGGCACCCTGATTTCCTCTCCATGGCCACAGTGCTTTTGGGGGTTTTTCAACCGAAGGAGATTGCCATATGATTGTTTTCTAGCACTTGCTTGACTAACACTTGTTTCTCAGTTTCTTCCTTAAAAAAAAAGGCAGCAGAATAAAAAGTGATTGGGGTTGTGAATGGAAGCCACAATGATACGAGATAGGCATAAAAGCAGAAGTAAGAGAATATAGTCCTTGGTCTCTGTGGGGTTGGCCCAGACAGAGTTTAACATGGCTGGGCTGTGTAGAGGGAAGAAGTGAGTTTTGTGGTCAGAACCATGAACCTGTTTGCGGCCATCTTCCTTCCTCTCTCTTCCAAGTGCCTGGGGGCAAAAGTGTTGATGGAGATGTGAGTAAAAATGTTGAGTATCAGGGGGAACAATTGAAATGGCAAAGACTTTCTGTTTATTTCTGCAGCCATTCATATTGCTTAGTAGAGGAACTGAAAAAATCACCTATGTTATTCCAGAGATTGTTAATTCCAACCATCCTCACCTGCATATAGCATTTAAAAAATTTTTATTTTGACCTTCATGGTATTCTTTGTGTTCCATAAATAAGTGAAACCATATGATAATTGGCTTTCTCTGCTTGACTTACTTCACTTAGCATAATCTCCTCCAGTCCCATCCATGTTGATGTGAAACCTGTGTATTCATCCTTTCTGAAGGCTGAGTAATATTCCATTGTATATATGGACCACATCTTCTTTATCCATTCATCAGTTGAAGGGCATCTCGGCTCTTTCCACAGTTTGGTTATTGCGGACATTGCTGCTATGAACATTGGGGTGCATATGGCCCTTCTTTTCACTACATCTGTGTCTTTGGGGTAAATACCCAGGAGTGCAATTGCTGGGTCATAGGGTAGCTCTATTTTTAATTTTTTGAGGCACCTCCACACTGTTTTCCAAAGTGGCTGTACCACCTTGCATTCCCACCAACAGCGTAAGAGGGTTCCCCTTTCTCCACAACCTCTCCAACATTTGTTGTTT
>NW_027917849.1:0-229 GCF_054177405.1 Leptonychotes weddellii
AGTAACTGTGCGTCTCCGAAGAACGTCGGAGCTCAAATAAGAAAACCTACCTCGAGCTCTCCTGAAAGTGCCAGGCCCACAAGGAGCACTCGGCAAACGTTAGCCGTTGTGATGATCACCGGGGTTTATAAAAGTGCTGAAGCACCTGTCAGAAGGAAGCATGGTTAACGCCACGGCCTGATGCAGAATATTTATTTCCGTTATTTTTCTAGTCTGGATAGTGCCAGAG
>NW_027917850.1:0-229 GCF_054177405.1 Leptonychotes weddellii
GGCCTTGCAAAGGGCCTGGGGCACCAGTCTTGCACTATGAGTGTTGTTCCTTCCATCCCCTTATCACAAGCACAAGTGTCACCTGCCTCCCACCTGACCCTCTCCCTGTGCCATAGCCCTACAGGGCCCCTGACCAATTTTACTGCTATCCTAGCTGGGATGTCTTTCCTTTTCAATGTACTTATAGACACCTTTGGAGCTCTTTTATGGTTTCTTCCTTTAGAGTGAA
>NW_027917851.1:0-229 GCF_054177405.1 Leptonychotes weddellii
TGTGTGTGAATGAGCGTGCACGAGTGTGCAGAGGGGGGACGCAATCTACTTCTAAATCTCCAAAACCTTGTACTCTGTACAGATTATAATTTGTCTGAAGTCTTCTGCATGTGTATTTGTCGTATTGGCTGGTGATCCGATCACATGATCATGAAACCTACCTTCTCTTTCACAGGAAGGGGCTTTGTGAGGGGGACACACAAGAATGGAGCCCAGTCACCTAAAACCG
>NW_027917852.1:0-229 GCF_054177405.1 Leptonychotes weddellii
TCAGCCTGATACTTTGCTTATAGAATTCCTCACAGCTTACCAGGTGAGCAAGGAAGATCACTTCCCAACAGCTGCAGAAACCTCAGGATATTTAGGGGACTGCATGAAGACAGAAATTCACTCAAATCTGTAGTTATTGTAGACAAAGTCTGGTATCAAGTATTTGGCTTGGCTTGTGGCCTAGAGAAGCTATTAAAAGTTCAATCTAGAGATTGCGTATGAAAAGTTC
>NW_027917853.1:0-229 GCF_054177405.1 Leptonychotes weddellii
AACATACCCCTAAACTCTGGCGTATTACTATTAGTATTATCCATTAGACCATTATCTATAAAGTCTGGAGACATACCCGGTAAAGCTAGAAGAGCAGGGTTTCGAGGCACACCGATATTGCGGAAACGATAATTACTAAAAGGTTCACGCGTCGCGCCCGCCGTTTTCATCATGTGGCAAGTACGGCAGGTCACTTCTGGATCTTCAAAAAACAGCCAACGACCTTTTT
>NW_027917854.1:0-229 GCF_054177405.1 Leptonychotes weddellii
CAAGCACTTTACCTATATTATCTGCCACGGGTGTTCCTTACGAGTCTCCTAAATCATGAGGTTGGTACCACCATTACCTGCATTTACGTGTGCAACACTCAGGCAGAGAGAGCGCTAGTGATTTTATGTGTGCAACACTCAGGCAGAGAGAGCGCTAGTGATTTTATGTGTGCAACACTCAGAGAGAGCGCTAGTGATTTTATGTGTGCAACACTCAGGCAGAGAGAGC
>NW_027917855.1:0-229 GCF_054177405.1 Leptonychotes weddellii
GTCAAAGGGAAGGGGGCATGCTGTGAGTAACAGATTACAAAGTTTCTTCAAATTTCTACTAGTAAAACTACTTTTGCAAAATTCCTCTAGTGCATTTTATTCAGTTCAATATTAACTATCAGTGATATATATTTATATATGCAAAGCATATATTTTATGTGCGTGTGTATATATATATGTGTGTGTGTGTGTGTGTGTGTGTGTGTGCAGTAATGAGACTCAAAAAATG
>NW_027917856.1:0-229 GCF_054177405.1 Leptonychotes weddellii
TCTAATAAAAAAATAATGATGATATAGGGCGCCTGGGTGGCTCAGATGGTTAAGCGTCTGCCTTCAGCTCAGGTCATGATCTCAGGGTCCTGGGATCGAGTCCCGCATCGGGCTCCCTGCTCCTTGGGAGCCTGCTTCTCCCTCTGCCTCTCTCTCTCTGTCTCTAATGAATAAATAAATAAAATCTTAAAAAAAAAATAATAATGATGATATAAACGGGATAAAAGAA
>NW_027917857.1:0-229 GCF_054177405.1 Leptonychotes weddellii
AAGAACACATGGTGGACATTTCCCAGAGCGGTGAGGGAAGCTAGGAAGGATGGACTGTGAAATCAGGCCACAAAAGTCAGGCCGAGTGTCTCCGAAAGGCAGGACTCGGGGCCTAGAGCTGGGCTGAGGGCAGCGAGGCTGCCTTGGACATGGGAGGATAGGGCTGCTGCAGCAGCTCATAACCTCCAAACATTGTCAAAGGCTGATTCAGTTGACACAACACCCGTGA
>NW_027917858.1:0-229 GCF_054177405.1 Leptonychotes weddellii
CCCTTGAACTACACTATCAATTGACTTAACTGAAATTTATAGACACTTCAGCAAGTATTAGCAAAATAAACATTATTTTTGAGAGTACACAGAACATTCACTTAAATTATATTCCTGTTGTAAAGCAGGTATATATATTTATATATATATAAATATATATATAAATATATATATAAATATATATATAAATATATATATAAATATATATATAAATATATATATATAAATA
>NW_027917859.1:0-1394 GCF_054177405.1 Leptonychotes weddellii
GGGAGCCCCTCCGACCACGGCCGCGGCGTAGCCTCCCTGGGGGCGCGGGCGCAGGGCCGGGCAGCGGGGTCACAAGCAGCCCCCGCAGATGCAGACCTCGTGCAGGTCATTGGCCTTTCACAACAAGAGGCTCCAGGGACGGCAAGCGTGGGCTCGCCTGAGGGCCATGGACGCGGAGACGCGGACGCGGAGACGCAGCCAGCAGTGGCTGCCCGACCCAGGGGCCTGCACAACTCACTCACACCGCGGGGCTCCAGGCCCTCTTGGGCTCCTGGTGGAAGCAGCCACGAGGACTAGGACTCCTGCCGCAAACTCGTGATTGGGCTGCACCAAGGGCGTCGCTGTCCCCGAGGTCTCGAGGAGACTTCACACTGCTGTAGTCAGCAGGTCGCTCACACTGTGCACTGATTTCCCCAACGTCCGCTGGTATCGCTCCACCTTCCCCCATCACTAAGTACCTGGCCGTAGCCGAAAGAGTAGAGGAGGACAGGTCTTCCTCCCTGTTTCCGCCTCACTCACTGGCACCGGGGTCCACTGGGTCAGCGTCCACACATCTGAGAAACCCAAACTTCAGTTGTCACAGGTGCGTTTACCCCGTTTCCTGCAGGAACATTTGATGGCAAGATGTGGCCTCACGGAGATCAAGGGACATCTGCTGGTTGGGTGTTTTCTGGTCCGGGAGGGGTTCGCGAAGACGCCCTCTGTGGGAGAACACTGGTTCATCCGGGCCACTGAGTGAGTGTGGACGCAGGGAGGAGTGGCACTTACATGGGCACCGTGTTTAAGTCCACAGTGATGGTTGAGAACGCTCAGTGTCCATGAGCCCGTGGGACGCCACGACGGACCTACGAATCCACACTTGTTCTGAGAGCACAGATCTCATTATCCTATCACCTGAAGCATAACAGGTCCCAGGTTAATGACGACGAACATCATGATTTACAGAGATCCAAACCTAACGTTGAGAAGCAGGTGGCTGAGCAACGTGGATGTGTCAAAACGTCATCTTTCCACCATCAGGCTTTGGGGAAGATGCTGGACAGGTGACGCTCGAGAACACCGTGCGGGACCAGTGAACTGGTGCTTTTGGTCCTCAGCTTGGAAAGCGCGAATGTGTTTGTGTCCGTTATCTGTAAATACTGCTAAGACTGCACTTGAGGATTGCCCGTTTGAGGAGGAAGGAATGTGACTGTCACCTGGCGAGTAGGTTATTTAAAACAATGAAACATACCCACAGATACAAAAGTAGGGATCCAAAGGGTACGCACACCCTGATGTTTATAGCAGCAATGTCCACAATAGCCAAACTGTGGAAAGAGCCCAGATGTCCATCGACAGATGATGGATAAAGATGTGGTTCATGTGTACAATGGAATATTATGCAGCCATCAAAA
>NW_027917860.1:0-229 GCF_054177405.1 Leptonychotes weddellii
TTATACGCAAACAATGAATCATGGGACACTACATCAAAAACTAATGATGGACTGTATGGTGATTAACATAACATAATAAAAATTAAAAAAAAAAAGAATACAGGTGACCAGGTAATTATCTCTATGGTCTAACCCAACACTGGAAAAGACAAACTTTCATACAGTAATTATCAATCCGGGGACAGAAATCGAGACCCTTTCTAACACTCCACCCCCGTGAGAAATATGC
>NW_027917861.1:0-229 GCF_054177405.1 Leptonychotes weddellii
TGGCAAATGCTATAAATCAAGACTTTTGGGTTTTTGGAGACCCAGTTTACCAGCACACCACTGATGACAGCCAAGATTCAGACTGGCTAGAACATAGCTTTAAAGAAAGAATACAGGATAACATTACCAAACACTAACAGCATCCTGGTCACTGAGTTGTGCTTTATATATGTGCTTTAGACTGGATAATTTGTGCCCCAACCCCCAAATTCATGTGTTAAAATCTAAT
>NW_027917862.1:0-229 GCF_054177405.1 Leptonychotes weddellii
GATGGTGGGCTGGCAGGGTTGCAGGGACATGGAGGGAAGAGAGGCCGGGGCAGGAGAGCAAGGGTTCCTTCTGGATGGCTTCAATTTGAGATGCCCAGGAACCAGGAGTAATTCAGTACAACAGGCAAGGATTGGATCTCTACTAGTGAGATAAGAATAGCAATGCCAACACCAACTGAATATTCAAAATTTGCTTTTACGTGTATTCCTCTCCTTGGGTTGTGTTTGA
>NW_027917863.1:0-229 GCF_054177405.1 Leptonychotes weddellii
TTGGAGTTCAGAGGAAAAAAAGACCTAACCTAAGGTTGTGCAGAAGAGATTATAAAGTTAAGTGTGTGGATAGACTGTAGTAGAATGGCTTTTGAGCAGGACAAGCAGAATATAAGCATCTGGGAAGTGTGGGGGTGTATGTGGGAGAGGTTGCAAGGTAAGGCTCTTTCATGAGAAAACCATGTGAACAGAGTCCTGATGTGGGAATATGGACAGCGTGTAAAGGGGA
>NW_027917864.1:0-229 GCF_054177405.1 Leptonychotes weddellii
TAAAGTTCCCACTACTGACCACTGTACATACATTATACCATTGGTCTATAGATAAAATGATGTTTATAAATCAATACTGGTGGAGAAATATCAATAAGACTGCAAAAAGTACCTACCTTGCTTTCCCTACCTGCCTAAAATACAATCCAGGGAAAACTGTCCACACTGTTCCTGGGCACTTTAAATTGCCTAATGGGCCGTTTAAATTTTGGCAAATGGACCTTATCAG
>NW_027917865.1:0-229 GCF_054177405.1 Leptonychotes weddellii
ATTATTCATCAAGAGTCCTTCCAGAGTACCAATATGAACTTTTCACCTATTTTTAATTCCTTGGTACATTGTATAAACTAAACCATTGTGCTTTTGTTAAACCAGAACACCTTTCAAAATTTTCTTAGCCTCTTGAGGTTGATGAATTATTTATTGTTAACCAATTTAGTTGCCAGAAGGAGACATTCTAATGAGATTTGGGAAGCTAAATATGAAAAGTCTCATGATT
>NW_027917866.1:0-229 GCF_054177405.1 Leptonychotes weddellii
GAAAACAATACATCCAATACTTCTTTGTGTTGAACAATTTTATTGAGGATGAAAGGACACTCACTCTTTTGCTTTGTTACTTGGCAATCTATATGTAATGATTTGGGGCTATTGCAGATAGGAGCTCCAGGCCACTCTCTCAGCCGCCCCTTTTTTTAAAATTTTTTATTGTTATGTTAATCACCATACATTACATCATTAGTTTCTGATGTAGTGTTCCATGATTCAT
>NW_027917867.1:0-229 GCF_054177405.1 Leptonychotes weddellii
TTAAGGAGTGAATAGAGGGTTTAGGATCACTAATGGCAAGTCAGTAAGAGATTTGTACTTACATCTTGGTAGTAGAGTATGTTGGTACAACTTTTCTGAAAAAGCAGTTGCCATATACATAAAAAAAACCCCAAAAAACAACAAACAAATTAAAAAACCCTCTAAAACATTTAACCTAGCAATTCCACATTTAGGGATGCATCTCAAGTAAATAGTTGAATAGTGCACA
>NW_027917868.1:0-229 GCF_054177405.1 Leptonychotes weddellii
CACTATAAAATATTAGACTTCCCATCTGCAGCCATGCTGTTCATAGGCCAAGATAATTAAAAGAGTAAGATTCAGGAAGAATAGAAGATTGAAAGCATGAAGGTTTTAAGAGGCAGTATATTTAGGGGTTCTGAATGTAGCCTTATAACACTTGGTCTCAACCTCTTATTCCACTAGTTCCTTACCATGTGATCTTAGATGAGTCACTTAATTTCTTTGTCTTGATTTC
>NW_027917869.1:0-229 GCF_054177405.1 Leptonychotes weddellii
ACCACCTTTTTTCCTGAGTAATTGCTGTCTTTTTACCAAAGATATATTATCCCCAGTCCCTCTATTCTGGATGGATAATTCTCTCTGGTTGATCTGCTCAGTCCTGTGTAAGCCATTTACTGAAATAAATAAAAAATAATTCCCCTTTTTTCCTAGATTTATTTTTGTTTTAAAAATGACTGCTAAAACAGCAACCCATTGAAAAATGCTCATATTAGACCAAAATTGT
>NW_027917870.1:0-1394 GCF_054177405.1 Leptonychotes weddellii
ATGTAGGAGATGTGTGCAGAGGGGTGTGTGTGGTGTGTGTGTATGTGGCGTGTGTGGAGGGGGTGTGTGTGGAGGGGGTGTGTGGGGCGGGGTGTATATGAAGGGTGTGTGTATGTGGTGTATATGGAGAGGGTGTGTGTGGGGTGGGATGGGGAGTGGGGTGTGTGGAGGGGGGCGTGTGTGGTGGGGGGCGGGGGTGTGCACATTCATGGAGTGAACAGTCAGGAACGTGTGCAAGGATGGGCACGTCCCATGTAGATGGGCCCAGGAACCCTGAGCCCCGCCTGTGCCTCCAAGGAGACACCAGGGGCGAGGGCGAGGAAGCCTAGCTCCTTCCCACCTTCACTCCGGGGGGACTTGCCAGGGGCTCTTCCCTCCTGACGGCCCCCATCTCCTGCAGAGCTCTCCTTCAGGGTGTGGATGTGTGGTGGGAGCTTGGAGATCGTGCCCTGCAGCCGGGTGGGCCACGTCTTCAGGAAACGGCATCCCTACAACTTCCCTGAGGGCAACGCCCTCACCTACATCAGGTAGGTCACAATGCAAAGAGCACCAGGCTAGGAGCCGGGACACCTAGGTCCGAGACCCCACCAGCCCTGTCGGTTACTCCTGCGGCTTTGGGCAGCTGCACCCGCTTTCCGGGCCTCAGTTTCCCCATTTGTTCCTACCAGTTCTGGGATTCCAGGTACCTTGAGGGCTGGAAGGGTGAAATGGAGAGTATTGCCACCAGGCCTCCCTTGTCTTGACCCTCTTTGTCCATGAACGTCTTGGAAAACTGGCCCAATCACTAAGTGGACTAACTGGACCCTCCACTCACTGGGCCCCAGGTTCTGGTCATGGATGCCGTGTCCTGAGCCTGACTCGTTCAGCATCTGCCCATCCATGTCCCCAGCCACAGGATGCGCTTGGCCCTAGAGTCCAGCCTTCACCCGCGCTCCTGGTGGGGGTGGAAGGGGAAGAGGGTCCCGAGCACCCCCTTTGAGGACAGTTCTTTTGCTTCTCAGGCCCACGCTTCCTTGTTTGCCACAGTGGCTCCCCAGTCGAGCTAATTGAATGGCTTATTATTTCGGTTTGCTTCCCCCCACCCCATTTTTTGTTTTTATAATTATAAGAGTGATATATGTTCGCTATAAAATGCAAGCTGCACCAGTATATATTACCTATACACATCTGTACGTATATGTGTTTTTACTCTTCATATCATATACAGAGGAAAAAGCAAAAGTCCCTTTTACCCAATCTGACTCTTATCCCACTTGTCTCTCCAAAAGTAGCTACTGTGACTAGATTTCTGGTCTGTCATTTCAGGCCTTTTAACCCCTTTTCATATATGCGGTTCATGTAGAGAGAAGCATGCACACCATAACTTTGTGTTTTTCCATAAATGGGGTCACGCT
>NW_027917871.1:0-229 GCF_054177405.1 Leptonychotes weddellii
ATTAACATAAGAATAAAAAAAAAAAAATTGAAAAAAAAAAAAAAAAACTCTCTGAATTTTAAATCATTCCTCAGTCAAATGTGGAAAGAATGAAATTTGCCCCATGTGCAACTCAAACCAGTTGCAATCCGTTGTTCCCAAACTCAATGTGGCCAACCTCACTTTCTCAAAGTCTTCCATCACCCCCTCTCCATCCTTTCTACTAATTTGGGAGCGGTTTTGAAGGACT
>NW_027917872.1:0-229 GCF_054177405.1 Leptonychotes weddellii
CTTCTGTTGTCTCTTTTGCTTGCCTTAATTAATTGTTTTGGAATACCCCTTCCCTAGCCTGGTTGCCTGGAGCAGTGGTTTTTTTAACCCTGTGGGTCTCAAAATCACCTGGGCAGCCTGTAAAAATGTGGATGCCCACCCCTTCCTCATTCCAGAATCCTGTAGTGTAGCTGGAAGCTCCATTTGCAATCTACATAAACTTGAGATGAGGCCAAGGTCTTGGCCAGGG
>NW_027917873.1:0-229 GCF_054177405.1 Leptonychotes weddellii
AGTACTTCAATCGTTTTTGATGTAGTGTTCCATGACTCATTAGTTACGTTCTACACCCAATGCTCATCACAGCACGTGCCCTCAATACCCATTACTAGGTGACGAACTCACATGAACTCATGTGGGGGAAACACTAGAGCAGGATCGTAGTGGGAGAAGCTTCAGGTGGAGCTCCAGCCTGAGCTTACACCAAGAACTCGGGGTGCGTGACCTCCCTGACGCAGTAGTG
>NW_027917874.1:0-229 GCF_054177405.1 Leptonychotes weddellii
CCACCGTGACCGAGCACCGTGCTGAGCTGGGCTGACGCTTGTTGCCGGCTTGGGCTCACGGGGTGGGGAAGTGCCGGGTCAGAGCTCAGAGCTGGTGACCACTGGCATTTGCAGCCATGGTTTGTTGGTGTTTGTGGCCTGGCCGTTGGCTCCTCAGGCCCACGTTGGGGTCTCACAGCCCCCACAGGTGGCTCAAACCTCAGGGGTCCTGAGACGAGCCCCTGACCCC
>NW_027917875.1:0-229 GCF_054177405.1 Leptonychotes weddellii
ATTTTGAAGGACATCACTACTCAAGATGGGTGAGCTTTTTAAATATTTTTTTAATTGTATTTCAAATGAAATTCTTTTTTTTAAAGATTTTATTTATTTATTTGACAGAAAGAGAGACAGTGAGAGAGGGAACACAAGCAGGGGGAGTGGGAGAGGGAGAAGCAGGCTCCCCGTTGAGCAGGGAGTCAGACACGGGGCTTGATCCCAGGACCCTGGGACCATGACCCGA
>NW_027917876.1:0-229 GCF_054177405.1 Leptonychotes weddellii
AGTGGTACCCCACACCACACTGACCCGCATGTAGTGGGTCCTCACGTTTCTGAACGGGTGAGTACATATCTTAGCCATCACTCTGCAGTCAGCACAATCCTTGATTCTCAGAGGAAGAAAAAACCAGATCTGATTGTTAATACTGTGCTGGATATTGACACTTCTCCCAGCCACATGTATTTACCTGAGTCAAATGTGATACCATCACTGATTCCCAAAGATATCATGT
>NW_027917877.1:0-229 GCF_054177405.1 Leptonychotes weddellii
GAAGCCCCCCGGGGCCTCAATGCCTCATAAAGTTAGCATTCCTACCCTGAACTGTTTGCCTGCAGATTTGTCCTGAACACAAGAGAAAAACAAGCCCATGGTTTGTCTAGGTCACCATGATTGGATCTGTCACCGGCAGCCAGTATAAAAGGAGCCCCTGTTGTTTGTGGTTTCATGTTCCGTGGTCAACCGCAGTCGGAAAGTAGATGATCCTCCTCCTGACGCACGC
>NW_027917878.1:0-229 GCF_054177405.1 Leptonychotes weddellii
TGTGTGTGAATGAGCGTGCACGAGTGTGCAGAGGGGGGACGCAATCTACTTCTAAATCTCCAAAACCTTGTACTCTGTACAGATTATAATTTGTCTGAAGTCTTCTGCATGTGTATTTGTCGTATTGGCTGGTGATCCGATCACATGATCATGAAACCTACCTTCTCTTTCACAGGAAGGGGCTTTGTGAGGGGGACACGCAAGAATGGAGCCCAGTCACCTAAAACCG
>NW_027917879.1:0-229 GCF_054177405.1 Leptonychotes weddellii
TCAGCCTGATACTTTGCTTATAGAATTCCTCACAGCTTACCAGGTGAGCAAGGAAGATCACTTCCCAACAGCTGCAGAAACCTCAGGATATTTAGGGGACTGCATGAAGACAGAAATTCACTCAAATCTGTAGTTATTGTAGACAAAGTCTGGTATCAAGTATTTGGCTTGGCTTGTGGCCTAGAGAAGCTATTAAAAGCTCAATCTAGAGATTGCGTATGAAAAGTTC
>NW_027917880.1:0-229 GCF_054177405.1 Leptonychotes weddellii
GACCCATCTAGTTCTATATATAGTTAAACAAATTCACAATGCAAGGAAATTGTGATAAATTTTTAAGTTTACTTACTATATGGTATATATGCTTTGAAAGCATAAACAACCTTAAAAAAGAATAACTGATAACACATCTACTCTCCCTGCATTATGAAATAGTTTATAAATATGCAAGAATAAGACATTATGGGAACAGAATATAATACTGAGGAAAAAGACAGTATCA